>NW_028270139.1:14369033-14583580 GCF_037043375.1 Chiloscyllium plagiosum | reverse complement strand
AAAAACGAGAGGAAAAAAAAGAGAGGAAAAAAAAGAGAGGAAAAAGAAAGAGAGGAAAAAAAGAGAGGAAAAACAAGAGAGGAAAAAAGAGAGGAAAAAAGAGAGGAAAAAAAGAGAGGAAAAAAAGAGAGGAAAAAAAGAGAGGAAAAAAGAGAGGAAAAAAGAGAGGAAAAAAACGAGGAAAAAAGAGAGGAAAAAAAGAGAGGAAAAAAGAGAGGAAAAAAAGAGAGGAAAAAAAGAGAGGAAAAAAAGAGAGGAAAAAAAGAGAGGAAAAAAAAGAGAGGAAAAAAAGAAGAGGAAAAAAAAGAGAGGAAAAAAGAGAGGAAAAAAAAGAGAGGAAAAAAGAAAAAGAGAGGAAAAAAAAGAGAGGAAAAAAAGAGAGGAAAAAAGAGAGGAAAATAAGAGAGGAAAAAAGAGAGGAAAAAAGAGAGAAAAAAGAGAGAAAAAAGAGAAGAAAAAAAGAGAGGAAAAAAAGAGAGGAAAAAAAGAGAGGAAAAAAAGAAGAGGAAAAAAGGAGAAAAAAAGAGGGAAAAAAGAGGAAAAAGAGGAAAAAAGAAGGAAAAAGAGGAAAAAAAGAGAGGAAAAAAAGAAAGGTAAAAAAAAGAAGGTAAAAAAAAGAGGTAAAAAAAAGAAAAAGAGTAAAAAAAAAAGGTAAAAAAAGAGGAAAAATAAAAGGTAAAAAAAAGAGGTCAAAAAGAGGTAAAAAAAAAGAGGAAAAAAAGAGGACAAAAAAAGGAGAAAAAAAAGAGGAAAAAAGGAAAAAAGAGAGGAAAAAAGGAAAAAAAAGAGAAAAAAAAAGAGGAAAAAAAGGAAAAAAAAAGAGGAAAAAAAAAAAGAGGAAAAAAAGAGAGGAAAAAAGAAAAAAAGGAAAAAAAGAGGAAAAAAAAGAGGAAAAAAAAGAGGAAAAAAAAGAGGAAAAAAAAGAGAAAAAAAAAGAGGAGAAAAAAAGAGGAAAAAAAAGAGGAAAAAAAGAGGAAAAAAAGAGAGGAAAAAAAGAGGAAAAAAGAGAAAACAAAAGAGGAAAAAAAGAGAAAAAAAAGAGGAAAAAAAAGAGGAAAAAAAGAGGAAAAAAAAGAGGAAAAGAAAAAGAGGAAAAAACAGAGGGAAAAAACAAGAGGAAAAAAAGAGCGAAAAAAAGCGGAAAACAAAAGAGGAAAAAAAAGAGGAAAAAAAGAGGAAACAAAGAGGAAAAAAAGAGGACAAACAATGCCCAACGGCACCCCCTCTCCCCCCCCTCTGACCCCCCCTCTTGCCCCCCCTCTCCCCCCAAACGAACCAAGAACAAAACCCCCCCCCTCTTCCCCCCCCCTCACCCCCCCTCTCTCCCCCCTCTCTTTCACCCCCCTCTCTTTCCCCCCTCTCTTCCCCCCCTCTCTTTCCCCCCCCCTCTTTCCCCCCTCTTTCCCCCCTCTCTTTCCCCCCCTCTCTTTCCCCCCCTCTCTTTCCCCCCCTCTCTTTCCCCCCCCTCTCTTTCCCCCCCTCTCTTTCCCCCCTCTCTTTCCCCTCTCTCTTTCCCCCCTCTCTTTCCCCCCTCTCTTTCCCCCCTCTCTTTCCCCCCTCTCTTTCCCCCCCTCTTCCCGCCCCCCTCTTCATCCCCCTCTCTTCCCCCCTCTCTCTTCCCCCCTCTCTCTTCCCCCCCCTCTCTTCCCCCCCCTCTCTTCCCCCCCCTCTCTTCCCCCCCCTCTCTTCCCCCCCCTCTCTTCCCCCCCCTCTCTTCCCCCCCCTCTCTTCCCCCCCCTCTCTTCCCCCCCCTCTCTTCCCCCCCCTCTCTTCCCCCCCTCTCTTCCCCCCCCTCTCTTCCCCCCCTCTCTTCTCCCCCCCCTCTCTTCCCCCCCCTCTCTTCCCCCCCCTCTCTTCCCCCCCCTCTCTTCCCCCCCCTCTCTTCCCCCCCCTCTCTTCCCCCCCCTCTCTTCCCCCCCCTCTCTTCCCCCCCCTCTCTTTCCCCCCCCTCTCTTTCCCCCCCCTCTCTTTCCCCCCCCTCTCTTCCCCCCCCTCTCTTTCCCCCCCCTCTCTTTCCCCCCCCTCTCTTTCCCCCCCCTCTCTTTCCCCCCCTCTCTTTCCCCCCCCTCTCTTTCCCCCCCCTCTCTTTCCCCCCCCTCCCCCCCGTTCCTTCTCTCTTTTCCCCCTTTTTCTCTGTTTCTTTGTCTTTCCCCCTTTCTTTCCCCCTCTCTGTCTTTCCTCCTCTTTCTCTGTCTCTTTCTCTCTTTCCCCCTCTTTCTGTCTGTCTCTTTCTCTCTTTATCTCTCTCACACTCTCTCTTTCTTTGTCTCTCTCTTTCTTTCACTCTCTCTCTCTCTTTCTTTTTCTTTCTTTCTCTCTTTCTTTCTTTCTCTCTCTCTCTTTCTGTCTCTCTTTCTCTCTATTCAGCAGGAATACCTGAGCTCTCAGGTGTTGCTTGATCGGCTTTGTTCCATAAGTGCCAATTTTGTCATCAGTATGACATTGCATCATTGAAAATGGTTTTGTTAAAACGAAATAGTTTCTGGCAAACCTGATTGAGTTCATTATTTTTATTCACTTGTGAAACTTGGGCATTGCTGGCTGGCCAGCATTGATAGCCCACCCTATTTGTCCTTGAGAAGGTGGTGGTGAGCTGCATTCTTGAACAGCTGCAGTCCACTTGCTGTGGGTTGACTCACAATGCCAGTCGGGAGGGCATTGCAGAATTTTGACGCCACAACTGTGATGGAACGGCGATGTATTTCCGAGTCAGGTTGGTGAGTGATTTGGAGGGGAACTTGCAGGTGGTGGTGTTCCCAAGTACCTCCTGCCCTTGTCCTTCTAGATGGAAGTGGTTTTGGGTTTGGAAGGTGCTGTCTAAGGATCTTTTGTGAATTTCTAGAGTGCATCTTGTTGATAGTACAGACTGCTACTACCGTTGCAGTGATGCAATAGATTTCAGCTAGTAATAGTATGAATATGGACTTTCAGAAACCATTAATTAAAGTACGACATCATAGACTTGTTAGCAAAGCTGAATCAATAACCTTAAAGCGCCATTAACTGTGTGGATGTATTTCTGGGTCAGGGCTTGAGAGATTAGTGGAGAACATTACTTTTCGAACTGTGGATAAATTGGTGGAAAGCATATAGGGAGCAGTATTGGAACCATCGTTTGTTCTGATTTACGTTAATGACCTGGACAGAAGCATAATTTCAAAGCTTGTAGATGATACAAACTGAAGTTTAGTAAACATGAGTAGAATGTTTACAGAGGAGGACATGGATAGACTGGTGAAATGTGGGCAGACTTAAGGCACGAAATATCCTTCTCCTGTTCTCTTAGGTTCTAATGATTTCTGCACTTTCAACAAAACCTTACTTAGCTGATGCTCAGGTATCCACTTGAGTGCTAGATAACTGCACTCCAGAGACTCCTACTATAACCTTAAAGATGAAAATCCAGCCCAAAATATCTCTTTCGTTTGCTTTGAAGTGCATTATAAGTTCTGGATCTAGTTTTTTTGCTTCCTCGAATATTGTGATACAAATTTTTAAACTGTTTTTCATAATTTCACATATTTGTTGCTATAGATTAATCTGCATCAGAAGCCGAGATGAGTGCAGTTTGTCCTGAGGAAGGCATCGTTGAGAAAAATACTTTGGATTCATTACTGCAGGATTTTCCCAGTGGTCCATTAGATTTATATCGGAAAAAAGCCTCTTTTAATTGGAAGGAATTGGCCTTGTTTTGGGATGGAGAAGAGATTATCAGAGTAAAGGTAAGATGTCACCAAATAATATTCTTGGGCTATTGATTCAGATGGCATAATGCAACACCTCTTCACAGAAATTCTGCTATCCTAATTGAGGAAACTAACTTAGGGATGGAAATCCCTGCCCCAACCTCATGCCAAATTCTGGTTTGAATTGAATAGTAAGGGAGGCTGTACAACAGGTGTACCCAACTCATTGAAGCGCAGTATTTCAGTACATTTTGAAATGTAATGAAACATCTTGCCCTCATAGTCTTTTTTGATCTCTCCTTTGTAAACATATGAAAGGTCAATAAAGTAATAAACTTCTGGAATTGATTACTGTTCCACTCCCTCTCGATCATTCATTCTTAAGGCTCACATTATACTGATGTCATTGCTCAGTTTGCATCAGAGTTACGTGAACACTAGAAATAACCCTCTCCTCAAGTTCTCAGGCTTGATGGTATCTACCCCAGGTTATTAAGAGAGGCAAGGGAGGAAATTGATGGGGCATTGACTCATTTGTATCTTCGCTAGCCACTCGCAAGGTCCCAGAGGACTGTTGAGTAGCTAATGTTTTTCTCTGTTCAAGAAGGGAAATAGGGATAATCCAGGAAACTATATATCAGTGGGCCACACATCAGTGGTTGCGAAGCTATTGGAGAGAATTCTTCAGGATAGAATATACGTGCATTTGGAAAAGCTTGTCCTAATTAGGGGCAGTCAGCATGGCTTCATATTGGCTAAGTCATGTGTTACTAACTTGATTGAATTTTTTTGTGAAGGTGGCAAAGGTGATCGGTGAGGGTAGAGCGGTGGATGTTGGCTGCATGGATTTTAATAAGGCTTTCAACAAGGTCCCTCGTGGTAGGCTCATCAACAAGATTAGGATGCATAGAATCCACGGGAACTTGGCCACTTGGATTCAGAATTAGCTTGCCCATAGTAGGGAGAGGGTAGTGTTCTGGCTGAAGGCCAGTTACCAGTTGTGTTCTGCTGGGATCCATACTGGGACTTCTACTGTTTGTGATATACATAAATGACTTTGATAAAGTGTAGATGGTTGGGTTAGTAAGTTTGCAGGTGACACAACGATTGGTGGAGTTGTGGATAGTATAGAATGTTGTCTTAGGATATACTGGGATAGAGCTTGAGCTGGAAGAAACAGAGTTGTTACCACTGGTTTCTTGCCTGTGCCACAAGCTAGCAAGGTGAGGAATAGGGAGAGAGAGGAGTTGAACACGTGGCTACAGGGATGGTGCAGGCAGGAGGGTTTCGGAAACCTGGATAATTGGGGCTCATTCTGGGGGTGGTGGAACCTCTACAAACAGGATGGTCTACACCTGAACCAGAGGGGTGCCAATATTCTGGGGAGGGGGGGGAAATTTACTAATGATCTTCAGGACGCTTTAAACTAATTCAGCAGAAGTGAGAACCTAAATTGTAGCTTCAGTGTCCAGGAAGGAGGATAAGAGTAGTGAGGTCAGAAATATGGTTTCAAGGTTGTAAGAGTGTACCGGCAAGCAGGAAAGTGGTTTGAAGTGTGTCTACTTCAATGTCAGGAGCATCTATGGGCTGAGGTTAGAAACAGGAAAGGAGCGGTCTCCCTGTTGGGAGTTTTCTATAGGCCTCCGCAAAGTCCCAGAGATGTGGAGGAAAGGATTGCAAAGATGATTCTGGATAGGAGCGAGAGTAACATGGTAGTTGTTTTGGGTGACTTTAACTTTCCAAATATTGACTGAAAATACTATAGTTTGAGTACTTTAGATGAGTCAGTTTTTGTCCAATGTGTGCAGCAGGGTTTTCTGACACAGGACACAGGTGGGCCAACAAGAGACGAAGCCACATTGGATTTGATGCTGGGTAATGAACTCAGCCAGGTATTAGATTTGGAGGTAGATGAGCACTTGGGTGATAGTGACCACAATTCGGTTTTATTTACTTTAGCGATGGAAAGGGATAGGTATATACTGCAGGGCAAGAATTATAATGGGGAATTGGCAATTATGATGCGATAAAGCAAGATTTAGGATGCATAGGATGGGGAAGGAAACTACAGGGGATGGGCACAATTGAAATGTGGGGCTTATTCAAGGAACAGCTACTGTATGTCCTTCACAAGTATGTACCTGTTCAGGCAGGGAGCCATGGTTTACTAAGGAAGTTGAATCTCTTGCCAAGAGGAAGCAGAAAACTTATGTTAGGATGAGACTCGAAGGCTCAGTAAGGGCACTTGAGAGTTACAAGCTGGTCAGGAAGGACTTAAAGAGAGAACTAAGAGGAGCCAGGAGGGGACATGAGAGGTTGTTGGCAGATAGAATCAAGGAAAACCCTAAAGCTTTCAATTGATATATCAAGAATACAAGAATGACTGGAGTAAAATTCGAGCCAATCAAGGACAGTAATGGGAAGTTGTGGTGGAGTCCGAGGAGATAGGAGAAGTGCTTAATGAATATTTTTTGTCAGTATTCACACTGAAAAAAGACAAAGTTGTCGAATAGAATACTGAGATACAGGCTACTTGACTAGATGGAATTGAGGTTCACAAGGAGGAGGTGTTAGCAACTCTGGTAATTGTGAAAATAGATAAGTTCCCTAGGCCGGATGAGATTTATCCTCGGATTCTCTGGGAAGCCAGGGAGAAGATTGCAGTCCTTTGGCTTTGATCTTTATATTGTCATTGTCTACAGGAATAGTGCCAGAAGACTGGAGGATAGAAAATGTTGTCCCCTTGTTCAAGAAGTGAAGTAGAGATAACTCTGGTAACCATAGACTAGTGAGCCTTATTTCAGTTGTGGGTAAAGTGTTGGAAAGGGTTACAAGAGATAGGATTTATAATCACCTAGAAAGGAATCATTTGATGAGAGATAGCCAACATGATTTTGTGAAGGGTAGGTCGTGCCTCACAAACCTTCCTGAGCTCTTTGAGAAGGTGACCAAACAGGTGGACAAGGGTCAAGCGGTTGATGTGGTGTATATGGATTTCAATAAAGCGTTTGATAAAGTTCCCCATGGTAGGCTATTGCAGAAAATACGGAGGCATGGGATTGAGGATGTTTTAACAGTTTGGATCAGAAATTGGCTAGCTGCAAGAAGACAGAGGGTGGTGGTTGATGGGAAATGTTCATTCTAGAGTTCATTTACTAGTGGTGTACCACAAGGATCTGTTTTGGGTCTACTGTTTGTCTTTTTTACAAATGGCCTGGATGAGCATATAGAAGGCTGGAAGTGAATTTTCAGAATGCACGGGGATCAGTGGAGTTGTGGATCGTGCTGAAAGATGTTGCAGGTTACAGTGGGACGTAGATAAGCTGCAGAACTGGTCTGAGAGGTAGCAAATAGAGTTTGATGTGGAAAAGTGTGAGGTGATTCATTTTGGAAGGAGCAACAGGAACAAAGAGTACTGGGCTAATAGTAAGATTTTTGGTAGGGTAGATGAGCAAAGAGATCTCTCTGTTTATGTACAAAGATCCCTGAAAGTTGCCACCCAAGTTGGGTAGGGTTGTTAAGAAGGCATATGGTGTGTTGGCTTTTATTGGTAGAGGGATTGAGTTTCAGAGCCAAGAGATCATGTTACAGCTGTACATGGTGCAGCCACATTTGGAGTATTGTATACAGGTCTGGTCACCGCATTATAGGAAAGATGTGGAAGCTTTGGAAAGGGTTCAGAGGTGATTTACATGGATGTTGCCTGGTATGGAGGGAAGGACTTATGAGCAAAGGCTGAGGGACTTGAGGCTGTTTTCGTAAGAAAGAAGGTTGAGAGGTGACTTAATTGAGACATATAAGGTAATTAAAAGGTTAGATAGGGTGGACAGTGAGAGCCTTTTTCCTCAGATGGTGATGGCTCGCATGAAGGGACGTAGCTTTAAATTTGAGGGGTGATAGATATAGGACAGATATCAGAGGTAGTTTCTTTACTCAGAGTAGCAGGGGCGTGGAACGCACTGCCTGTAACAGTAGTAGACTCGCCAACTTTCTGGGCATTTAAATGGTCATTGGATAAACATATGGATGAAAATGGAATAGTCGGATAGATATAGGTAGGCTTCAGATTGGTTTCACAGGTCGGCGCAATATCAAGGGCCGAAGGACCTGTACTATGCTGTAATATCCTTTGTTCTATATAGATCAATTGCAGATATAGGCTGAGAAATGACAGATACAGTTAATGAGACAAGAGTGAGGTTCTGCACTTTGAGAGATCAAATATTAAAAGAAAATATATAGTTCATGGCAGGACCCTGAACAGCATTATTGTGCAGAAGGACCTTAGGGTTCAGGTCCATAGCTCCCTGAAAGTAACCATGGAAATATATAGGGTGGTAAAGAAGTCATATGGCATGCGTGCTTTTGTTGGTTGGGGCATTGAGTACAAGAGTTAAGATACCATGTTGCAGCTTTATAAGACTTTGGTTAGGCTGCACTTACAGTATTGCATTCAATCTGGTTGCTACATTTCAAGATGAATATGGAGGTTTTGGAGGGGATGCAGAAGAAGTTTACCAGGAGGCTGCCTGGATTAGAGGGTATGAGCTATAAGGAGATGCGAGAAAAAAAAAACTGGTGGCTGAGGGGAGACTTGATAAAAATCTATAACATTATGTGTTCCATAGATTGGTTTGACATTCAGAATCTTTTTCGCAGAGTTGAAATGAATGTTAATAAGGGACATGCATTTATGGTGAGGGGAGCAAGTTCACAGGAGATGTGAAGGGCATGTTTTTTGCACAGGGTGATAAGTTTCTGGAATACGCTGCCTGAGATGGTGATATAGGCAGATATGATAAGGGCATTTACGGGGCTTTTAGATCAGCACATGAATATGTAAGCAATGGAGGGAAATGGACTAAGGGCAGGCAGAAGGGAAGAGTTTAATTTGGCATCATATTCGGCACAACATCGTGGGCCGAAGGGCCCGTACCTGTGCTGTAATGTTCTTTGTTCTAAAATGATGCCAAACATTGAATGAAGTGATACGTGTAAGTGCAGAAGTACGTATCTGTTATCTTTCTCATACCACCAGCTCTATTTTTATTCCATTTTAGATAATGGACCAATGACCTGTAAAAGCCCAGTTTTTGTCCCAATCGATTTTCATCATTCAACTTCGCCCTCGTCAATTTAAAAGAACAGCAGGAAATGTTTTTGAAAATGTTGTACTTCACATTTGATGGAAGTCTTTGTATAGCTTTATCATTTAAACCATGGTGATTTTGCATCTGGGTTTGTTGATGTGTAGTCATTGCTTACTCTTATTAAAAAGCAACTTAACAATTTGATCAATGTTAGTGACATTTAATTTCTGACCACTATCATGTCAGTTCTTTTTCAGGGTTTTATTGGCAATCTGAAACTCAAAATTGACAAGATAATTTTGTGTATATATTGCTTTGGAAGTATTGCAACCGAAAGCGAAATTATTTCCCTCTTTTCCATCAACAGCAAAATGTCTTTAGAATACTCGAAAATGATCCACTTTTTGCTCGTCAACCTGGAGAAGATCTGTCTGTTGCCAAGTATCGTGAACTGACTTTCCTTCGCTGTAAACGACTGTTTGAATATGACTTCTTGAAATTTGCAGATGTTGTGCAAGATCCTCTAAATGGTCTTGCAGTAGTACATTGTTTAGGAATGTACGACTGGTCACTGGTTACTGTCTACGCTCTAAATAAACTGGTAAGTGACTAGTAATAATTCATAATTCTGGACCATCAACTCCAATTTCCTCTTATTTTGAGCCATATTGATGAAAATATGAATGAGAGTTTCATGCATAATGGATTAGGAAGATGGAGTGTAGCAAAGGGCAATATTCTCGAGGACACAATAGATGGTCTTCATAATGGAGTGGGTAAAGGTTCAGAAACAGAGCTTGGTGTTAAATAAGAGGTTAAAGTTGTGAAAAGTCAAGTTCACTTGAGCTCGCAACTAAGGAGGGAGGATGGAAGGTGCCGAGTTTATAGCGGGAGAGGGCTGAAGATTGATCTTCCCAGTTGATAACTAGGGAAAGTTAGTCACTCTGATATCAGAGATAACAAAGGAGTTCAGTGGGATAATGAATGGTATGATGTGGGAATGCGAATCAAATCAAATCAGCTTCACCATCATTGGTTTCATAACACTATGAAACTAAAACATTCAATGACCTTCAAAATTGCTGAATTGTTCCTAACCATGCTTTATGAATAAGAAATCTTGGACACTAAGCTTTTGTAATTTAAACAAATATTGCATCATTAAGTAACTTTCCAGACAAACAAGGCAATCTAAGTAATATTTCAAATTTAAAGTCCAATCTTCTTTGATCATAAGGAACACTCACAAACCGACAGACACACAGTTAAGGGATAAATTAAAAATAAAATAAAATAATTGTGATGTTGCCAGTTCAACAAACAGATTCAAACAATAGATACCAGGCCTTAGTAACTGGAGAGAAATTAGAGAGAGCAAAGCAAAACTCAATCTCCTTTATGTTTTTCAAAAATCAAACTGCCTACTGCCAAAGCCCTGTCAGAACCCATTCCCTGTTTGTTTCCTCTTTTTAATCAACATTCTCTGTGATTGTTTTCCTTTATTGAGCAATTCAGCATCCAACGTTACAAGCCTTGAGCATTGCAATCTTGGTGCCAGTTCAGGTGTAGTTTTCTCTGGTCAGTAACTAAGTTGCATTAGTGTCAAAGAGTCGCACTGTGCGGAAACAGACCCTTTGATCTAACTTGCCCATGCCAAACAGATATCCTAAATTAATTTAGTCTCATTGGCCAGCATTTGGTCCATATCCCTCTAAACCCTTCTTATTCATGTACCTATCCAGATGCTCTTCAGATGTTGTAATTGTACCAGCCTCCACCACTTCCTCCATATATGCACCACCCTCTGCGTGAAAAAGTTGCCTCTCAGGTCCCTTTTAAATCTTTCCCCTCTCACCTTAAACTATGCCTTCTGGGTTTAGACTTTCCTACCCTGGGGAAAAGACCTTGACTATTCATCCTGTCCATGGCCCTCATGATTTTATAAACCTCTGTAAGGTCACCCCTCATCCTCTGATGCTCCAGGGAAAATATTCCCAGCTTATTCAACCTCTCCCTGTAGCTCAAACTTGGCCAGTTCCCAACAGAAAGCATCCAACTTTGTTCTCTTCTCTCTTTCAAAACCAGTTGTTTTTCAAAGTTAAATCCATAACTTCAACTCTCAGTTCCAAACCAAAAATGAGAAAAGTAAAAGAAAAATAGTGACCGGCTGTGCAAGAAAGAAACTACATGTTCCCACCATATAAGAGATAAAATGATTCCGTATTAATGGATGATGATGTCAAGCAGAAACATGCAGATGAAGAAGAGGTTTGATCCTTGCTGAATTCTGTCGGGGTTAGGAAGAGA
The DNA here is from genome assembly GCF_037043375.1 of Chiloscyllium plagiosum. Lineage (NCBI taxonomy): Eukaryota > Metazoa > Chordata > Chondrichthyes > Orectolobiformes > Hemiscylliidae > Chiloscyllium > Chiloscyllium plagiosum. The sequence goes on along the minus strand of NW_028270139.1, from coordinate 14,572,497 downwards.
AGCTATTGCTGGTGATGCCCAAGTTATGATTGAATAAGTAAGGGTGAAACCAGATAGGGATAGTGTCATAGATCTGATCAATGGACTAGAGGTATTGTAGGATGATGGTTCGTTATCTGTTGTAAAATCATGGCAACTTGAGCTAATCTTATAAAAATTAATCAGCCTGGACGTGTAGTATCACAAACTTTAAAACTTTAATAGCTTGATATCCGTCATTGTAAATATACAAATTCTCTGTCATATGAACATATAGAAATGGAGCAGAAGTAGACTTCAGTTTTTTTTTCTACCCAATGCCTCTTTTGCCTCAGTCAGTTCATTAAATTTGGCATGTCCATAAGAACCCTCCCCAGCATTTATAGATGCACCATAGAAAGCACACTGTCCGGGTGCACAATGGCCTGGTACAGCAAATGCTCTGCCAAGGATTGTAAGAAGCTACAGAAGGTTGTGTGCACAGCCAGACCATCATGGAAGCCAACCTCCCATCCTTGGACTCCATTAACACCTCTCATTGTCATATTAAGGCTGCCAACATCATCAAAGACCCATCCCACCCTGGTAATGCGCTCCTACAACCTCTTCCGTCAGGCAGAAGATTTAGAAGCTTGAACACCTGCACCAGCAGGTTCAAGAACAGCTTCTTCCCTACTGTTATTAGACTAATGGATGAACTAACTTCAAATAATGTGGATCTTGTTAATATTGATCTGGCCTCATACATGTTCTGTGTGGTGTAATTTGTATACCTCACTCTATCCAAGTTTTTTTCACCCTCTGGTCTGTATGCCCTTGTTTACTATGACCTGCCTGTACTACTCGCAAACAAAGCTTTTCACTGTACTTAGGACAATAAATCAAATCAAATGAAATAAAATCAAAGTCCACATTTCCATTTACCCCCATTAACCTTTGATTCCAGTACCTAACAAGAATATATTCACCTCTAAATTAAAAATATTCAATGACTCTGCCTCCAACTCTCCCTGAGGGAGAGAGTTCTAAAATTGTGCAGCCCTCTGCAAGAAACAAATTTTTGTCATCTCAGTGCTTGAAAGGTTGAGAGCTAATTTTAAAACATTACCACTTGGCTCTGGACTGATCCACAAGAAGAAACATTCTTTCTTTACCCACTTTGTCAGAACTATTTAGGATTTTCTACACTTCAAGTCATCCCTTGCTCTTCTATACGCAAGTTGGAACAAATAAGCAATAAATGAATAAGTAAATAATCAATAAGACAACCTACTTATTCCAAGTATCAATCTAAGAAACCTCTGAATTGCCATCATTACACTTGGTCTTCGCAATGTGATCTCACCTAAGCCTATATGACCGAAATATAAGATCCCTATTTTTATGTTCAATTTCTCTTGTAAAAAAGGAGCATCCCATTCACCTACACTTAATTCTTTGTGACTAATGCACCAGAACGCTTAAATCCCTCTGCATCTCAGTGTTCTGCAGTCATTTTCTATTTAAATAACATTTCTTTTTAATAAATCTGCCAAGGCACCCAATTTTACATTTTCCCACATTATACTGCATTTGCTCACTCACTCAACCCTTTATAATTTTAATTTGCAGTGGGAATATTACTCTGAGTATTCTAAAATATCCGTTTAAAAGTCTGATACTGTCTGTTTTGATTTAGCCAAATCAGCCAGTTCGCCTTAGATAGCTCAATACCATGCCCACGTAGTTACCCTTATTTAAAATACTGGACTTAGCCTCAGCCTTCTCCCTTTCAAACTGGACATAAAAATTCATTCATCCTGTGGTTACTGATATCTAGCAGTACGTCAGCACTGAGGTAATTAATTGATCTTGTCACATTAAACAATGCCAAGTTTAATAATACTAGTTGGTTCAAAAACATGATGGTTAAGAAGCTATCTCAAAAACATTGTATGAACTTATTATACTCGGCTACTACTGCCAATCTGATCTTATTCCAGTTTATACTGTTACACAAATACCTTACTTGATCAACAATGCTTATTCTCCACCTTTACGTAGCTTCCTAATTTTCTTGACAGTCATATATCCCTCAATATTTAGGAACCAATTCTTGCCCCATTGTCACATTTCCATAATGAGATCTTATTTATTTATTTCAATGAGTGCTATCAATTCATTTATTTTGTTATGAATGCCACACACTTTCAGATTCAGACCCTTTCTGTCACCTCTTTCACTCTCTTACGTTGTCTCTATTGTTAGAAATACCCACATAGACAAATAGTCAAAGACAAATTGGATCCAAAATTGCCTTCATGATAGGAGTCAGAGGACGATGGTTAAAGGCTGATAATATGATTGCAAGCCTGTATCCTGTGGCATACCACAGGACTTGATACTGGGTTCCTGCGATATTCATAGTCCACATTAATGATCCAGATGCAAATGTAGGAGGTTTGAATGGTAAGTTTTGGAGATGACACAAAAAGTTGTAGTGTGGTAAATACTGAGAAGGAAAGCCTGAGACTACAGACAAATTAGACAGGCTGGTCAGATGCATAGAACTGTGCAAGCAGAATTTAATCCTGAAATGTCTGAGGTGCTGCATTTTGGAAAGACTAACAAGGCAAGGGAAAACATGTTGAATGGTAGGACCCGAGAAAATACAGAGGATCAGAGAGACCTTGAATGCTTCCACAGAGCTTTGAAGGCAGCGGGACAGGGAGATAAGTTAAGAAGGCATGTAGAGTATTCGGAAGCTGACCGGCATTTTTTCTTCAGGCGTATGTTGCACCAATAGTGGGTTTTGAAAGAGGAGAATAAGCATGATAGTACTTGCTATAGTATTACAAGATTTAATGATAAATTATGTTAGACCAGATACTCTGAAATCTCTGTTTGTTGGACAAATGAACACTGAGATATTTTAAGATGTTGTGATATTTCATTTGACTGTAGTCCTGGAACCCAGAGATACAATTTGGAATTGTTAAATATTTGGGACTGTGGTGAGTGCTTTCTTCAATTCAATGGCTTAAATCCTTTCTATAAGCATATCTCACATTCCAGAATTGTCTTACATTACCTATTATCTATTTGCATAATGGTTTTATCCAAGGCATGTACAATTTTCACCCCTCAGCAGGTGGACTATTTACACTTTTATGAGACAACAGTGATCATATTTCATTGACTTTGAGACGTCCTCAGGACATAAAAGATTAAATGTAAATCTAAGTATTTCCTAATCATGATTCGGAGATGCCGGTGTTGGACTGGGGTGTACAAAGTTAAAAATCACACAACACCAGGTTATAGTCCAACAGGTTTAATTGGAAGCACACTAGCTTTCGAAGCGACGCTCCGAAAGCTAGTGCTTCCAATTAAACCTGTTGGACTATAACCTGGTGTTGTGTGAATTTTAACTAAGTATTTCCTAGTTTACTATAATTCCCATTCAGCTTTTTAAAAAAAAATTGTTTTTAAAAATTATGCCATTGCTCTGATCAGCATTTATTGCCCATCCCTCATCGCCCATGGTGAGCCATCTTCTTGAACTGCTGTAGTCAATATAGTGTAGGTACACTCATGGTGGTAGTAGGAAGAAAGTTCCATGATTTTGACCTAGCGACAGTGAAGGAATAGCCATAGTAGTCCCAAGTCAGGATGGTGTGTGGTTTAGAGAAAATCCTGTAAGTGGGGGTGTTCCTTTGCATCTGACAAGAAGCCTTGATGAGTTGCCGCAGTGTATCTTTTAGGTGGTACACACTGCTGCCACTGTGTATTGGCAGGGAGGGACAGAAGTTTGGAGGTGATGGGTGGGTACTAATCAAATGGGCTACTTTCTTCTGAACAATGTCAAGCTGCTTGGGTGGTGTTCAAACAGATCCAGACAGGTGTACGATATTCTATCATACGCCTAACCTGTGCCTCGCTGACAGTGGACAAGCTATGAGGAGTCCGGAGGTGAGATACTCACTGCAGAATTCCTAGACTCTACCCTTGTCCTACTCTTGTCGCCGCTTAATATATATAGCTGGTACAATTCTATTTCTTGTAAATGGTAACCCCAAAGAGGTTGATAGTGAGAAATTCAGAGATAATAATCACAGTGAATATCAACATGAGACTGCTAGATTCTCTCATTGGAGATAATCATTGCCAACATTTCTGTGGTACAAATGTAACCTGTCACATCTCAGTGCTGAAAGTATCAACGCTGAATGTAATTCAGGTCTTGCAGCATATGGGCATAAACTGGTTCAGTTTTGAATGGTGCTAAGCATTGTACAATCATTGTAAAAGTCAATCTCATGATGGAGGGACATGTTTGATGAAGTAGCTGAAGATGTTTGGACTAATGCAAACTGTAGCATTGATGTCCGGGGACTGAGGTAAATGTCCTGTGATTGAAGTGGACCACTGATCATGTCCCGAGGGCAACCAAAATTTCCTTTGGCCAATGGTCTATTTTTAAAATAGTGTCAGTTCTGTACAGAAATATTGTTCCTGAGTAGAGAATGTTGCAAAATAAGTTGATGGCTATGTGAGAAATACATTGATAAGGGGGAGTAGCTAGAAGTACTACCAACTTGAATGTTTGTCTATGTTAATCAGGATAGTTTTATGTTTGGATGCTTTGAAGCTATATCATTACATTTCTATCCATAAACTAGAAAAAAAAGTTAATATTTAATTTAGTCTGCTGAGTGAAATCTTCATTAATTAGAATTTGACCTGTATTGGCTTTCATTTCAGATGTTTGGAGGGACGGTTTTAAATTCTGGATCCAGTAGACATCATCAGTTTGTAGAGAAGATAATAAATATGGAGGTAAGTTTTTTGACCATTCATACAATTCCGTAATTTCAGATCTCTTTTTTTAAGATGCACAGTAAAAAAGGAACATTGTACTTAAAGTTCTATTGATCACAGTTTTGAATATATTTAATAATTTGATGATACATAACTTCCTGAAGTGGGGCATAGTAACATACATCATAGGAGCTAAAGTAGACTGTTTAGCCCCTTGGGCTTGCTCTATCATTCAGTACGATCATGGCTGTGATGTTTGTATTTTGAAATACACATTCCATTCTATTCTGCTAACTCTTGATTCTCCAACTTAACAAAAATATGGATGTAGGTTTGCTCACTGAGCTGGAAGGTTCATTTTCAGACAATTCATCACCATGCTAGGTAACATTATCAGTGAGTCACCAGATGAAGCACTGGTGGCATGGCCTGCTTTTTATTTGTGTTTGGGTTTCCTTGGGCTGGTGATGTAATTTCCTGTGGTGATGTCATTTCCTGTTCTTTTTCTCAGTGGGTGGTAAATGGGATCTTAGTCAATGCATTTGTTGATCGAGTTCTGGTTGGAATGCCATTCTTCAAGGAATTCTCATCCATGTCTCTGTTGGCTTGTCCTAAGTTGATGTGTTGTCCCAGTCTAGGTGGTGTCCTTCCTCATCTGTATGTAAGGATACTAGTGAAAGTGTATCCTGTCTTTTTGTGGCTAGTTGATGTTCATGTATCCTGTGGCTAGTTTTCTGCCTGTTTGTCCAATGTAGTGTTTGTGACAGTTCTTGCAAAGTATTTTGTAAATGACATTAGTTTTGCTTGTCTGTATAGCGTCTTTCAAGTTCATTAGCTGCTGTTTTAGCGTGTTGGTGGGTTTGTGGGCTACCATGATGCCAAGGTGTCTGAGTAGTCTGGCAGTCGTTTCCGAGATGTGTTTGATGTAGGGGAGAGTGGCTAGGGTTTCTGGACATGTTTTGTCTGCTTGTTGGGAGTTGTTGCTGAGAAATTGGCGGACTGTGTTCATTGGATACCTGTTCTTTTTGAACACAATACATCACTGATTTTCCTCTGCTCTTCGTAGTTCCTCTGTGCTGCAGTGTGTGGTGGCTCGTTGAAATAATGTTCTAATGCAGCTTCGTTTGTGGGTGTTGGGATGACTGCTTCTGTAGTTCAGTATTTGGTCAGCATGTGTTGTTTTCCTGGAGACGCTGGTTTGAAATTCCCCATTGCCTGCTGGCTCTACTGTGACATCTAAGGAATGGTAGTTTGTTGTTGTTTTCCTTCTCTTTAATAAATTTTATGTCAATAAGGGTATTATTGACTGTCTTGATGGTTTCCTCTAATTTGTTTAGTTTAGTGATGACAAAGGTGTCATCCATGTACCGGACCTAAAGTTAGGGTTGGATGGTTGGCAGAGCTCTTTATTCGAGTCTCTGCATTACTGCCTCTGCTAAGAACCCTGATATCAGAGATCCCATCGGTGTTCCGTTGCTTTGTCTGTAGGTTTTGTTGTTGAAGGTGAAGTGGGTGGTAAGTCATAGGTCCACTAGCTTGACGACATTGTCCTTGCTGATGAAGTTGGTGGTATTTGGTATATGTGCCTTTGGTTCTTCTAATAGTGTAGTCATTGTTTTCTTGGCCAGGTTGATGTTGATGAATGTCAACAGGGCTGTTACCTCAAAGGAGACCATTATTTCATCGTCTTCTATCTTGGTGTCGTTGATGGTCTTCAGGAATTCATGGATGGAGTGGATGGAGGTCTTGGCATCAAGTTAGCCCACAAACCCACTAACACTATAAAAAATAGCAGTTAATGAACTTAAAAGACTGTATACAGACAGCAAGCAAAACTAATGTCATTTACAAAATACCTTGCAAGAACTGTAACAAACAGGCAGAGACCTAGCCACCAGGATACATGAACATCAACTAGCCACGAAAAGACATGATCCACTGTCACTAGTATCCTTACATACAGATGCGGAAGGACACCACCCAGACTGGGACAACACATCCAACTTAGGACAAGCCAAACAGAGACACTGACAAGAATTCATGGAAGCATGGCATTCTAACTGGAACTCTATCAAATGCATTGACTTGGATCCCAGTTACCACCCTCTGAGAAAAAGAACAGGAAGTCACACCAGCACAAGAAATTATTTTGCCATAGGAAATGACATCACCAACCCAAGGAAGCTTAAACACATAAATAAAAAGCGGGCCATGCCATCAGTGCTTCATCCGGAGGCTCACTGATGATGTTACCTAGTATGGTGACGAAATGTCTGAAAATGAACCTTCAAGCTCAGTGAGCAAAACTGCATCCAGAACCTTAACCGGAGCTACAAATCTTCTCAAAACTCATTAGCAAAAATATATTCACTACCTATTTTAAAAGTGCTTAATGACCCCACCACCACCCGTTCTGAGCCAAACAACCAGCTGAGAGGAAAGATTCCCCTTATTTCATTCCTGAAAGGGTGACCGGTTATTGTAAAACATTGCCACCTAGTCAAGACTGACACACAAACAGGAAACATTCCTTGAATGACTGCTTTGTTAAGACTAATTAGGATGTTACATACATCATGTCACTCCTCGCTCTCCTAAATTCCACTGGAATCAAGCCCAATCTGTCCAACCTATCCTCATCAGACAACACTTGACATATTGATCTGGTAAAGCTATTTTGAACTACTTCCAATGCATTTATTTCCTTAAGGAAGGAGACCAAAACTGCACACAATATTCAAGAAGTGGTCTGACTAATACCCTAAATAAACGATACATAACAATCTTACTTTTATGCTCAATTCCTCTTTTATTAAAAGAGAGCTTCCCTTAGCCATTTTTAAAATCACATTTGTACCTACAAATTAACTTCTTGTGACTCATATACGGGAACGTCTTAATCCCTCTACTTTAGAATTCCACGTTGTTCTGTCCTTAAATAATACACAATTTTACATTTCTTTCTGCCGAAGTCACCAATTTCACATTGCTCCACGACATACTCCATCTCCAGATTTCTGCCTACACATGCAACATAACTATGTTTGTCTGTAATCTCCTTGTGTCTTCTTCACCACATGCTTTCCAGCCTTTCTTGATGTAATATCCGTATCTTCACTTCCTTCATCAAAACCATTGATGCAAATTGTAAAATTTTGAGGCCACAGCATAGAGGCTGCACTTATCATACCCTGACAAAATAACAATGATCCATTTATGCATACTCTCTGGTTTTTGGAAATCTTCTTTTCATGCTACTATGTTACCCTCTACACCATGAGATATTTTTTCCACAATTATTTCGGAAGCGGCATCTTATCAAATGCCTTTGAGAAATGCAAATATAGTCCATCCTCAAGCTCACTTTCATCCAGAGTGTAAACTGCTCATTCAGATTTTGTCAGATTTAAATTTCACTATGTATCCTGGTGGGATTTGACTCCTTGTTCCTCAAACATTAGCCTAGGTCCTGGATCACGAGTCCAGTGACATTATCACAGTGCCATTGCCTCCCCACCTAAATTGCTCTTTCACAAAACTACAAATAATTGGTTGAAAATGATTTCACTTTGTAAAAGTAATGCTGACTTTTCCCAATTACTTTGCGTTTTCTTTTCTAAGAATCTTTTTAATGGTTGATTCTGACATTTTCACCTTTCCCATTACAGATGTAAGGCTAGCTGGCTTATAAGTTACTGTTTTACACACTCCTCCTTTCTGGAATAGAGGATTTAGATTCATTGTCTTTCCCTGATAGAACCTTTTCTGATTATGTAGAATTTTGGAAAGTTAACTCCAATGCATCTTCAACCTCATTAGTCACCACTTTTTAGACCCTAAGATGAAGTCCACCTGGACCAGGAGACTTGTCAGGCTATAATCTTTCAGTTTGCTTACTACCACTTCCCTCCTGATTGTAATTTCACTAAGTTCACTAAATGGTCTTTTTCTCATCTCAATCCTGGATGTCTGACCTCTTATTGAGTCTGTACCCCCCCTTCTGACCATGGGAAATAATCTTTATAGATCAACATTGTCAAGCCCTCTCAGAACCTTGTACACCTCAATAAGAGCATCTGTCATTCTTCTGGACTCTGGAGATTTAAGGGCCATTCCACTCCATCTCTGCTCTCCAAGAATGAATGTTTTTTGCACCTCTGTAAGGCAAGTCTATATCCTTCTTTAGGTAGGAAACCGAAACTCTACACATTTCTTTGGGATATAACCAAAGCCCCATATAAAATCCAATATAATTGCTCGAAGACTTGCTTACACTAATGTTCTAATTCTCGTACAATAAAGGCTACCAAATGATTTGTGGTTATAATTTCATGCAGTGCATGCATTTTAACCATCTATGATGTATCTACAAGAACAGCCAAATCTCACTGAATATCAACATTTATCAATTTGTTACTTTTTCAAGAAATACCTTCATTTTCTTCATACTAAAGTGGGTAATTACCAAATAAAACCCATTCTACTGCCCTCTTGCCCAATCACTTAGTTGGTCTCTTGAATTGAATTGAATTGAATTGAATTTATTGTCACATGTACTGAGGCACAGTGAAAAGCTTTGGCTTGTGAGCAATACAGGCAGATTACAGAGTTAAATAGCATAGTTAAGTAAATATTAGGTAAACAGTGACAAAACAAAAACACAGGTACAGGCGAATGCTGTTGGTGAGTATATTCAGTATTCTAACAACAGTAGGGTAGAAAGTGTTTCAAAACCGGCTGATGTGTGTACCTTTGCCCTGATGGTTGTAGAAAAGCATTGTCAGGGTGGGATGGATCTTTGAGAATGCTGGCGGCCTTTCCTTGACAGCGGGCCTGGTGGATGGATTCCGTAGATGGATTCCATGGATGGGAGGTTGAACTTTGTGATTGTCCGGGCCGAGTTCACCACTCACTGTAACCATCTCTGATTTTGAATGATACAGTTGTCATACCAGACAGTGTAAAATCCAGACAGAATGCTCTCGATGGTGCACCTATAAACGTTGGCAAGGGTATTCGCCGTCATGCCAAATGTTTTCAGCTGTCTGAGGAAGAGGAGACATTGTGGGCCTTTGTAACCAGTGCGTCCACATGAAGAGTCGAAGAAAGCTTGTTGTTGATGACCACTCTCAGGAGCTTGACACTCTTCACTCGTTCCACCTCTGTGCTGTTAATGTGTAGGGGAGCATGAGTAACGTCCTGCCAGAAGTAGATAATGAGTTCCTTGGTTTTGCTGCCATTGAGAGCTAGGTTGTTCTCAGTGCACCATTTTTCCAGGTCTTCCACCTCTCATCTGTAGTCTGTTTCATTGCCATCTGAGATTTGACCGACTATGGTGGTGTCATCAACGAACTTGTAAATAGCATTAGTCTGGTATTTGGCGACACAGTCGTGGGTATACAGCAAGTACAGTAGAGGGCTGAGTACGCATCCCTGGGGCTCCAGTGTTGAGTGTGAGTGAGGATGAAATATTGTCCCCAATCTTCACTGATTGTGGCCTGTGGGTCAGGAAACTGAGGATCCAGTTGCCGAGAGTGGGGCTTAGTCCGAGATCCCGAAGTTTAGTAATCAGTCTCGAGGGGATAATAGTATTGAAGGCTGAACTGTAGTCAACGAGTAGGGTTCTTATGTAACTTTTCTTGGTGTCAAGATGTTCTAGGGAAGAGTGAAGGGCAAGTGATATGGCATCTGACGTGGATCTGTTGGTCCAGTAGGCAAATTGGAGTGGGTCCAGAGTGGGGAGGCTGGAGTTGATTAATGCCATGACCAGCCTTTAAAAGCACCTCATGACCGCCAAAGTCAGGGCCACTGGGCGGTAGTCATTGGGACAGGTTGCATGAGCCTTCTTAGGGGAGAAAGTGAGGTCTGCAGATGCTGGAGATCAAAGTTGAAACTTTATTGCTGGAACAGCACAGCAGGTCAGGCAGCATCCAGGGAACAGGAGATTCGACGTTTCGGGCACAGGCCCTTCTTCAGGAATGAGCAGAGAGTGTTCAGCAGGAGAAGATAAAAGGTAGGGAGGAGGGACTTGGAGGAGGGGCGTTGGAAATGTGATAGGTGGAAAGAGGTCAAGGTGAGGGTGATAGGTCGGAGTAGGATGGAGGCGGAGAGGTCAAGAAGAAGACTGCAGGTCAGGAAGGCGGTGCCGGGCTGGAGGGATTCGGCTGAGACAAGGTGGGGGGAGGAGGGATGAAGAAACTGGTAAAGTCCAAGTTCATCCCCTGTGGTTGGAGGGTTCCCAGTCGGAAGATAAGACGCTCCTCCTCCGACCGTCGCGTTGTTGTGGTTTGGCGGTGGATGAGTCCAATGACCTGCATATCCTCGGTGGAGTGGGAGGGGGAGTTGAAATGCTGTGCTACAGGGTGGTTGGGTTGGTTCGTCCGGGTGGCCCAGAGGTGCTCTCTGAATCACTCCGCAAGTAGGCGGCCTGTCTCCCCAATATAGAGGAGGCCACACCGGCTGTGGCCTCCTCTATATTGGGGAGACAGGCCGCCTACTTGCGGAGCGATTCAGAGAGCACCTCTGGGCCACCCGGACGAACCAACCCAACCACCCTGTAGCACAGCATTTCAACTCCCCCTCCCACTCCACCGAGGATATGCAGGTCATTGGACTCATCCACCGCCAAACCACAACAACGCGACGGTCGGAGGAGGAGCGTCTTATCTTCCGACTGGGAACCCTCCAACCACAGGGGATGAACTTGGACTTCACCAGTTTCTTCATCCCTCCTCCCCCTACCTTGTCTCAGCCGAATCCCTCCAGCCCGGCACCGCCTTCCTGACCTGCAGTCTTCTTCTTGACCTCTCCGCCTCCATCCTACTCCGACCTATCACCCTCACCTTGACCTCTTTCCACCTATCACATTTCCAACGCCCCTCCTCCAAGTCCCTCCTCCCTACCTTTTATCTTCTCCTGCTGAACACTCTCTGCTCATTCCTGAAGAAGGGCCTGTGCCCGAAACGTCGAATCTCCTGTTCCCTGGATGCTGCCTGACCTGCTGTGCTGTTCCAGCAATAAAGTTTCAACTGAGCCTTCTTAGGCACAGGGATGATGTTGGCCCTCTTGAAACAGGCAGGGACAGTGGCCTGGTGCAAGGGTAAGTTGAAGATGTCTGAGAAGGCCTCTGCCAGTTGATCTGCGCATGCTCTGAGTGCACGGCCTGATACCCCATCTGGTCCCATTGCTTTTCTTGGATTCACATGAAGGAAAACTGATCTGACCTCTGATAAAGTGATAGTTGGGTTAGAATCATTTGGACTTGTCAGAATAGGTGTTACCTCTCCGCCGAAATTCTGTTCAAAGCGAGCATAGGCGTTGAGATGATCTGGGAGGGATGTGTCATCATCTGCTATCTTGCACTGTCTATTTTTAGAACCTGTGATGTCATTCAGTCCTTGCCATCGTCGCTGGGTGTCTGTCTGGGTCTCTAGTTTCGATCAGTATTTTGATCAGTTCTTGGCGGTCTTAATGGCTCTGAGAAGGTCATACTTGGATTCCTTATATTTGAGTGGGTCTCCTGATCTGAAGGCCTCATGCCTGGTTTTTAGCTGGTTCTGTATGTCCTGATTCATCCTGGGTTTCCTGTTTGGGAACATCCGGATTGACTTCCTCGGTATGCAGTCCTCCATGCACGTGCTGATAAAGTCTGTGACAGTAGTGGTGTACTCGTCCAAGGTACCTGTGGACTGTTTGAACACGGCCTAGTCAGCCGATTCCAGAGAGCACCGGAGTTGATCCTCTGCCTCCTCTGACCAGCACCAGACCTGTATCCGCGAGGGGTCTCCTGCTTGAGCTTTTGCCTGTAAGCCAGGAGAAAAAACATGGCATTGTGGTCAGAGTTCCTGAAATGATGGCAGGGGATGGAGTGATAGGCATCTTTCACAGTGGTGTAGCAGTGGTCTTCCCCTCTACAGTCTCTTTGTGTCCTCTTTTCAGCTTAAGTTTTCATCTAAAGTAAAAATAGAAAGTGCTGGAAATACCAATCTGGTTGGAGAACATCTATGGAGAGAGAAATGATTTACATTTCAGATTTTGCCTGATCTACTTAGTATTTCCAGCATTTTCTGTTTTTATTTCAGATTTCCAACATTTGTGGCATTTCATTTCCATTTTATTTTCCCACATATTGGCACACAGGTCCAACATTTCCAAAACAATCATAAACAAATTATGCTACTATTACAGGAAACCCTAAATTTTTGATGCTGTGTACTACTAATGTCAACAAATGTGGAATGCAAATTGGTTTGCTGACCGTGTACAATATACTTGTCTCTCATGGCAATGTGTGACAACTTGAGAGAGGTTTTAGAGTTGCACTGCGATTACGGATTTCCCCGTCACTTTTTCTCCTCTAACGTTACTCTCACTCATTTATTTTCTGTTATTTTGAATTTTCTTTTGTACGTTCTTTCAAAAATGTTTCACAAGCTTTATTTATTTATTAATTTAGATCTTTGGATGTTTTGCTTTGACTGAGTTAAGCCATGGCAGCAATGCTAGAGCTATGAGAACAACAGCAAAGTATGATCCAGAAACACAGGTTTGTATCATGCATTCAGAGTTAAATACCCTGTAGTTTACTGCATGCTTCGAATATTTTGTTTTCATTTCTTGACTTCTGATTTTGAAATCTCTTTAATTGGAAGCAGAAATCATATTTTAATGTTCTACAATTATTTTCAATAATAGCTTAATTTATTCCAAGTAGTTAGCATAATTCCTAAGTAACTCACTGTAATTGTAGGATATTTTTACTTTATAAGGAAACATGTTGCATAGTTAATGTACAGTAGGCTAGTCTGCTGCTAAAGTGAAGCTGTAGATAATTTTGCCTATCCCTTATGAATCAGAAAAACATTTTTTGTGTCGTCTTTAGGGTTGATTAGCAGTTAATCTTAAACTGATAGTTAGATTAAATAAATAGGTCAGATTAAATGTATGACTGCTGAGGTCAAGTATATTTTTTTCGTGGTGAATTTCTCTGTACTTTGGAAGATACTAGCTTTCTTTGTATTATACTTTTAAATGTAACAAATTTAAGTTTTTGACTAAGTTGCTTATGAAGAATGATGAATAGGTCTCAAGACATTAGGATTGCCAAATATAACACATTAGTCTGCAGATTTCTGAAATTGAATACTGTTTATTTGGGCCCTTCAGGTAGCAAGTAGTTGCAAATATAATTTGAATTTTAATTTTGCAGGGAAAAAAAAGTCCGTAAACCTCCTTTGGTCTTTATTTGCATTTCCCTGTACCATCATCATGCAATGGTGGTGCATCAACCTTCCCTTACCTCCAGGCAATGGCCAGGAATTACTTTGTGACTGATCCTGTCCCATCACCTCACACCATTACCAAAGTTGTTGTCAGAATCAGGATCAGCCAACTGGGTTCAGTCTGCAGTAAGTCAGGTCTTCAGTAATTCAGTTATGCATACTGAAAAGTTTTGCTTCCAATGTCAGAATTAGTTGTTTATTGCAATGCACATGATGCACTTATGGTGGTTAATTGAAAAGGATTCCTACAACTATATGCTAGTCTTAAACTACAGTGGCAACTCTAACACCCATATGAAGTAAGTCTGGAGAAAACATTCTTCAGTCTGAGTTCTCTTCCGTCCTTTCCGGTTTGAAGCCTTCCTGTCCCGAAGCGGATGGGCTGAAACTTGCAATTGATTATAGAACATAGAAAAGTTCAGCACAGAACAGGCCCTTTAGCCCACGATGTTGTGCCGAGATTTAATCTTAATGTAAAATAGAGTAATTTAACCTACGTACTCCTCAACTCACTGCTATCAATGTGCATGTCCAACAGTCGCTTAAATGTCCCCAATGACTCTGCTTCCACCACCACAGCTGGCAACGCATTTCATGCATTCACAACTCTCTGCATAAAGAACTTACCTCTGATGTCTCCTTTATACCTTCCTCCTAATATCTTCAAACTATGACGACTTGTACCAGTCAATCTTGCCCTGTATCTATTCCACTCATTATTTTGTACACCTCGATCAGGTCTCCTCTCTTCCTCCTTCTCTCTAGATTGGAAAGTCCGAGCTTATGCAACATTTCTTCATAAGGCAAACCCTCCAGTCCAGGCAGCATCCTGGTAAACCTTCTTTGCACCCTCTCCAAAGCCTCTGTATCTTTCCTATAGTAGGGCGACCAGAACTGGACACAATATTCCAAGTGTGGTCTCACCAGGGACTTGAAGAGCTGCAGCAAAGCCTCGCGGTTCTTAAACTCGATCCCCCTGTTAATGAAAGCCAAAACACCATGTGCTTTCTGAACAACCCTATCCACTTGGGTGGCAACTTTGAAGAATCTCTGAATTTGCACACCCAGATCCCTCTGTTCCTCCACAATGCCAAGAATCCTGTTTTTAATCCTATATTCAGCATTCGAGTTCGACCTTCCAAAATGCATCCAGTTTGAACTCCCATCTGCCATTTCTCAGCCCAGCTCTGCATCCTGTCTAAGTCGCACTGCAGCCTTCAGTAGCCCTCTATACTATCGACGACACCTCCAACCTTAGTGTCATCTGCAAATTTACTAACCCACCCCTCAACCTCCTCATTCAAGTCATTTATAAAAATTACAAAGAACAGAGGCCCAAGAACAGTGCCTTGCAGGACACCACTCAACACTGACCTCCAGGCAGAATACTTTCCATCTACAACCACTCTCTGCCTTTTGTCAGCCAGCCAATTCTGAATCCAGATAGCCAAATCTCCCTGTATCCCATACTTCCTGACTTTATGAATGAGCCTACCGTGTATAGCTATGTACAGCTGGTTGCTGGGGTATCAATGAGGGTGTGCCAGGATGAGTTGGGAAAACTCCCCATGATCTACTTAAGAAAGTGCTAAGTTACCAATCACTGACTATTAATAACAATAACAGCTGAGATTGAGAACTCTTAATTTGAAATAACAATTGCAAATCAACCCAGCATCAAAACACATAAATAATCAACAATGTAGATCCTCTGATAATTATTTTTCTCTGACTCCTGTTTTGTGCTCTGAATCTTCCTAATTCAAAAAGTCATGAATCATGCTTGTGCTCCAATACTATTTCAAAGCACTTCTGTCCAAATTGCACAGTAAAATTTTTTTTTAAAATTGGCATGGACATCCAACCAACTGAGTCAAATGGCTCCCAAGGAGTCCAAGGTGTTGTAGCAACATACACATTTTACATACATAGTAACCTGGAGGTCAGCCTTCAACAAATTAAGGTGAGTGTTTGACATAAAAAGACTTCCACAGCCAAGAGAAGTCCTAATGTATCGAACAGTTGTTGTCACGATACACCTATTATTTGTTTGCTCATTATTGCACTACTTTAGTTCAATTTGCAACAGCTCAGAGTTGATGCCATTAGTTCATATCAAAAACAAGGATGAATTCAAGCCTGAATCATGGGAGACACCACTGCATGTTTTTCCTTCACTAACCCATTGAA
The DNA here is from genome assembly GCF_037043375.1 of Chiloscyllium plagiosum. Taxonomy (NCBI): domain Eukaryota; kingdom Metazoa; phylum Chordata; class Chondrichthyes; order Orectolobiformes; family Hemiscylliidae; genus Chiloscyllium; species Chiloscyllium plagiosum. The sequence goes on along the minus strand of NW_028270139.1, from coordinate 14,556,247 downwards.
TAACCATTTACCACAACTTTGTTTTCTATGTCATAACTTCTGTCTCATAAGCCCTTGGCTCTAATTAGTCCTAACTTCGAACTGTACATGAGTTAAAATGCACTTACCCTTGACTATCTATGCAGTACCATGAGAGATCAACTAGCTAGCATTAATAGTAAAATGATAACTGCTTAATGTTTGAATGCTATTTATTTGAAATTATACTGATATACTGGAATTATCCATGTAATTTCTAATACATGTTTATCTGAAAATCAGTAGTAACTTTCACGGTGTTCCTGTGGTTCTTAATTTTGTGGAATATTAGGAATTTATCATCAATTCTCCTGACTTTGAAGCAGCTAAATTCTGGATTGGGAACATGGGGAAAACTGCCACACATGCTGTTGTATTTGCACAGCTCGAAACTCCCGATGGAGTCTGTCATGGCCTTCATTCTTTTGTTGTTCAAGTAAGGCAATTTCTTTTCTCATCACCACTGAATTAATCGTTTGCTTTTATATATAATTTAATAACAACATTTCTTAAAACATAGTGCAGGTTCTGTTTAAAGTAAATGGGTAAATCCTAATCCCTGATTACAGAGATGCTGACAAAATCATTTTCTACACAACTATCCTTTAATTTTATTTATATTTTAGGGAAATGAGAATTTATAAATGGGCCACAAGCAATATAGGAAAAAATGGGACATTTTCAGGTTGTCTAGTTTGGTGCCTCAAATACTAGGCATCAGCGTCAGCTGTTTACAATCAATATTAATGGCTTAAGGTGGCAATTGTGGCAGACCCTCTTGGGGCACAGTGGTACTATCTTACCCCTGAACTCAGAGGCTTTTAATCAAGTCACACCTGCTCCACAACTGTGTAATAACATCTCTGAACACATTGATTAGAGGTTATCTAAATGATAGCTCTGAGTATAATGTATCTGTAGTGATTGTAATAAGGTCAGCCAGGTGAACCTCATAAAATATGAGTTCCCTGATTGGAGCTGTTAATCTGGTCCAATTAGAGAGCCCAGGCTAACAGATCTGACAGGAGTGTCAGATAGCCTGTCACTGAACTGGCTCTGAGGGAGTATCAAGGAGTTTCCAAGCGGACATAAAGGGTGACTACCAGCCTCTCTGGAGTTATTTCAGTATCAATGTTTGCTAATGATACAAAATTAATTGGGGAAATTGAGACTGGGTCATTCAGTATGTTCAAGGCTGAGATGGACAAATATAAATCAGTAAGAGAATCAAGGGTTGTTATAAAAGGCACAGAAGTAGATTTGAGGATTATCAGATCAGCCATGATCTCATTGAATGGCAGAGCATACTCTTTGGGCCAAATGGCCTACTTCTGCTTTTGTTTTATGGTGTTATGTGTTGAGGTATATCAGCAGCTTGAATAGTGAGCAAGAAAATAGTGTACAAGATGACAAATTGTGAATGTATCCACTTTGTTAGAATTTTTAAAATGTATATTTTTATTGAAAAAATAGGTTTTTTGATATTACAACAAATACAAAACAGTACAATTCGAAACAGTACAAAGCAAGAACCAAATAGCACTCATGTACAAATATATAAATATGTATTAAAAAAAACCAACTAACTACTTAACTAAATAAAGAACTAGCTGATAAATAATAATACGGCTCAGCAAGACAAAACACTCGGTCTCAAATATTAAGACCATTAATTTTCACATATTAATACACTCGCAGTTCCCCCTCTCTGGATATTAGACTCATATAGACATAATGATTGTGCTTTACAAAAGCCCTTATTAGTGTGGCAGACAAATCTGTGTCCAGGTAGTCAGAAAGGGCTGCCATGTCTTATAAAAATTCTCAGTTTTATGGTGTACCATACTTATAACAAAATCCAAGGGGACATGCTTCATAACATGCCAGCCCGACAAGCCTGGAGGATTTTCAGAAACCCAACCTAAAAAATATTCTTGTTTGCGCAGAAAGTGAGAATGTTGAAAAGTTATTTTGCATACTCATCTATAGGGAATACCCTGGGCAGGTCTAGAAGAAGAGAAGTTGGGTCCCTCTCCACCCTTGTCCCAAAAATCCTCTCAATTGTACCTGCCACAGCGCTCCACTATGCTCGGAGCCTACCGCAGGACCAGAGACAGTGAGGAAGAGTACCAATACTCACTTTGCACTTGGGACATGTTGAAGATACTCCTGGTTTAAATTTTGATCTGGAGCCAAGTAGACCCTGTGGAGAATCTTCAACTACAAAGCATGAGTCCTATTGCAAATCAAGATTTTTTTTTGTGTTTTCCCAAATATCCTTCCATGCCTCTGAGGAGATCTCAACGTCCAACTTTCTCTCCCTAACCCTGCAAAGCAGTTTGATCTCGCCTGAGGAACCGCCCCCGGCAGATGTTAAAGAGTGCTGACAGAGTGTGTGCTCTTAGCACTGAGCACCCTCTTGTCTTTGTTGGATTTGTGGGGATCAGTTTTATAGGGATCTTTTTTGAATAAGATCCCTAATTTGATAAAAACGAAAGAGGTCCCTGCTAGATAGCTCATATTTCTGAGCTAACTGGTCAAAAGACATAATTGTGGCTTCTTCATATAATTCACCAATGCAGGACACACCCCTAGCTGCCCAGTGTTTGAATCCTGACTCCATCATCCCCAGTTGAAAATCTAGCATACCCACTATAGGTGTAAAATAAGATGTTTTGGCAATATTGCCTTGCCTCTGCTGCATTGCCCACCATGTTTTAATAGTATTGATAACTATTGGATTGTGGCAGTATTTCATGACTGTTCTCATTCTGTCCAAAAACAGCAAGCTAGTAAGGGGACACTTTGCTTGAGAGGTTTCAATATCTAACCATATTGAAAGAGGGTCTCCACAAGCCCAGTCACTCTCATAACATGAAAGCGAGCCTAGTTTTTAATGTCTGTGAGATCCACTGCCCCCAGGCTTTAAGGCAATTGCAATTTAGCTAATTTAATAAGGGGCTGCTTACGATGCCAGATAAAAGAGCTGAACCAGCCATTCAGTCTCCTGAACGTTTGCTTAGTGAAACTCAAGGGGAGCATGCACATAGGGTACAGTAGATGGGGGAGAATATTCATTTTAATAAGAGCTATCCGACCTAACCATGAGACGAGACGCGCCTTCCATCTTTGAAGGTCTTGTTTGATTTTGTCAAAAGAAAGAACAAAATTAGTTTTAAACAGCCGAAGAGAAACTGGAGTAACGAATATACCCAAATACAGAAAACCCCCCCTGTGACCACATAAAATGGAATCGAGATTTGCCCTCAAGATCTAGCATTTTAGTGGGACCACCCATAGGTGCAGGCTCTGATTGCATAAAATTGATCTTTTACCCTGAAAAGGTGCCAAACGAACTGATGCATTGTTTCAGGCGAGGCTGTGAAACTGCTGGGTTTCACGAAAGGATGAGGACATCATTCGCGTACAACGAAATCTTGTGATTTTGACCCCATTTCTGGAGCCGATACATTGGGATCCCTTTGAATGGTCTCCTCCAATGGCTCAATCACCAATGTAAAAAGCAATGGCAAAAGTGGACAGCCCTGTTGGCTACCCCTAAAGTTACTAAAATTACTTGTACACTATTGGTGATGACTTCAGTGAGAGGGTCACTGTAGAGAAACTTTACCCATCTTATAAAGGCTTCGCCCAAGCCAAACCGCTCTAGAGTATCAAAAAGGTACGGCCATTTGACTCTGTCACATGCCTTCTCTGCATAATGAGAGATCACCAGTCCTTGTATAGACTGTTTTTAGATTAGTTTAGACTTCCTACAGTGGGAAACAGACCACTTGGCTCAACAAGTTCATGTGGACCCTCCAAAGAGTAACCCATCCAGACCCATTCCCCTATCCTATTACTCTACATTTACTCCTGACTAATGCACCTAACACTGTGGACAATTTAGCATGGCTAATTCACCAAACCTGCACGTCTTTGGATTGGGGGTGGAAACCAGAGCACCTCGAAGAAACCCACGCAGACACTGGGAGAATGTGCAAACTCCACATGGACAGTTGTCTGAAATGGGAATCAAACCTGGGTCCCTGGCACTGTGAGGCAGCAGTGCTAACCATGGAACCATCGTGCCACCCCTGTGTCGCATGTCGTTGACATGCTTGAATTACATTAAGCAACGTCCTAACATTGTTGGAGGATCTGCGGCCCCTTATAAAGCCCATCTGGTCCTCTTTAATAATCAAAGGCAACACCGTTTTCAGCCTGAACACAAGGGTCTTAGAAAGGATTTTAAAATCAACATTTAAAAGTGAAATGGGCCTGTAAGAAGCACAGTCCTCTGAGACTTTACCTTTTTTATAAAAAAGAGAGATACTGACCTCTCTTGGAGATTGTGGGAGGCGATCATGACTGTACGAGTCATTAAACATGTTGATCATCGGACCTGACAACATGCTTATGAATTCCTTATAAAATTCACTGGGACATCCATTAGGCCTTTCCACTCTGATGTTGCTTCACGGCCACCTGCACGTCTTGCTCTGATAAGGGGACATTGAGAAAAGACTCTTGTTTGGGGGTCACACCCAGAAGCTCTAGATCCGAGAAAATAGACTCCATCCTGGCCCACCCATCTTTACAACCTTCAGATTGGTATGATTCAGAGTAAAATTTCTGAAATGCCACACTTTTTGGGCCCAGCGACCATAATTCTATTCGTTTTGAAGTAGTGATGGAAAAAGATAGACCAGATCTAAAAGTTGAAGTTCTAATTTTAATGGTATTAAGCAAGAACTTTCAAAAGCTGATTGGCGGCAGATGTTCACAGGTAAAAGGATGGCTGAAAAATGGGAAGCCTTTAGAAATAAGATAACGAGAGTCCAGAGACAGTATATTCCTGTTAGGGTGAAAGGAAAGGCTGGTAGGTGTAGATAATGCTGGATGACTAACGAAATTGAGGGTTTAATTAAGAAAAAGAAGGAAGCATACGTCAGCTATAGACAAGATAAACCGAATGAATCCTTAAAAGAGTATAAAGGCAGTTGGAGTATACTTAAGAGGGAAATCAGGAGGGCAAAAAGGGGACAAAAAGCTTTAGCTAAGGACAAAAGGGTAACTAGGGAGAGATTAGGGCCCACATAGGGCCCCTCAAAGATCAGCCAGGTGGCCTTTGTGTGGAGCCACAGGAAATGGGGGGAGATACTTAACAATTATTTGGCATTAGTGTTTACTGTGGAAAAGGACATGGAAAATATAGAATGTAGGAAAATAGATGGTGACATTTTGCAAAATGTCCATATTACAGAGGAGGAAGTGCTGGATGTTTTGAAACACATAAAAATGGATAAGACTCCAGGACCTGATCAGGTGTACCCTAGAACCTGTGGGAAGCTAGAGAAGTGATTGCTGGGCCTCTTGCTGAGATATTTGTATCATCGATAGTCACAGGAAAGGTGCCGGAAGGCTGAAGGTTGGCTAACGTGGTGTTATTGTTTAAGAAAGGTGGTAAGGACAAGCCAGGGATCTACAAACCAGTGAGCCTGACGTCGGTGGTGGACAAGATGTTGGAGGGAATCCCGAGGGACCGGATGTACATGTATTTGGAAAGGGATGGACTGATTAGGGATAGTCAACATGGCTTTGTGCGTGTCTCACAAACTTGATTGAGTTTTTTTGAACAAGTAACAAAGAGGATCGATGAGGGCAAAGTGGTGGACGTGATCTATTTGGACTTCAGTAAGGCTTTCAACAAGGTTCCCCATGGGAGACTGGTTAGCAAGGTTACAACTCATGGAATACAGGGAAAACTATCCATTTGGATATAAAACTAGCTCGAAAGCAGAAATCAGAGGGTGGTGGTGGAGGTTTGTTTTTCAGACTGGAGGCCTGTGACCAGTGGAGTGCCACAAGGATCGGTGCTGGGTCCACTACTTTTCAGCATTTATATCAATGTTTTGAATGTGAGCATCAGCGGTATAGAGTCATAGAGATGTACAGCATTGAAAGTGACCCTTTGGTCCAACTTGACCATAACGACCAGATATCCCAACCCAATCTAGTCCCACCTGCCAGCACCTGGCCCATATCCCTCCCAACCCTTCCTATTCATATATCATCCAGATGCCTTTTAAATGTTGCAATTTCCCCTTGCAGCTCATTCCATACACGTACCATCCTCTGCGTGAAAAGGTTGCCCCTTAGGTCTCTTGTATATCTTTCCCCATTCACCCTGAATCTATGCCCTCTTGTTCTGGACTCCCCCCACCCCAGGGAGAGACTTTGTCTATTTATCCTATCCATGCCCCTCATAGACCTCCATAAGGACATCTCCCAACCTCTGACGTTCCAGGGAAAACAGCCAGCCTATTCAACCTCTCCCCAGAGCTCAAATCCTTCAATACTGGCAACTTCTCTGTAAATCCTTTCTGAGCCTTTCAAGTTTCACAACATCTTTCCAATAGGAAGGAGACCAGAATTGCATGCAATATTCCAACAGTGGTCTAATCAATGTCCTACACATTGACAGTCTTTTCCCTGGGGTCAGGGAGTCCAGAACTAGAGGGTATAGGTATAGGGTGAGAGAGGAAAGATATAAAAGAGACCTAAGGGGCAACTTTTTCACGCAGAGGGTGGTACGTGTGTGGAATGAGCTGCCAGAGGAAGTGGTGGAGGCTAGTGCAATTGCAACATTTAAGAGGCATTTGGATGGGTATATGAATAGGAAGGGTTTGAAGGAATAAGGGCCGGGTGCTTGCAGGTTGGACTAGATTGGGTTGGGATATCTGGTCAGCATAGACAAGTTGGACCAAAGGGTCTCTTTCTGTGCTGTACATCTCTATGACTATGACTCTATTAATCTTTTTAGAATCATAGGATAGACTTCCAGCATCTTCCCTAATCGATCTAATGGATTGAGGGGCATTGTTTTTCCTGGCAAGATATGCTAAGTACTTGCCTGGTTTGTCACCATGCTCAAACAGCCTTTGTTTTGCAAAAATAAGCTCCTTCTTTGCCATCTGTGTGAGCACGGAGTGCAATGCAGACCGAAGCACCATGATCCTCTGTAGCTTAGCCAATGAATACTCGTCACCCTTCTCTGCTGCTTTCAACCGTGCTTCGAGGAGACGTTGCTGCTCACCTTTCTGCAGCTTCGGACTGGCAGTGCAGGAAATAACTAATCCTGTGGCATAGACATTAGCAGTTTCCCAAAGCACAGACGGGCTACTAACCGACCCTGATTTAATGTCTTGGAACGCCCTGAATTCATTAGAGAAATACTCCACAAGCTTACTATCCTTAAGGATAAAGGGATCTATCTGCCAGTGTCTCAGACCCACTACAGTGTCCTTAATCTTAACCAACAGGTACACTGGAGCATGATCGGAGATGGCAATATTATTAATCGTACAAGATGCCATCAAGTCCAGGGTTACCATGGGGGTCAGAAAAAGAATCAATCCTGGTGTGGCACCTGTGCGGATTGGAAAAAAACTTAATATCCCAGCCTGTAGGGTGGTGATGCCTCCAAACATTCACCATCCCTAACTCCACACACTAATTGCTTGGTTTGTAAAAAGGGTTTCGGGGCCCTTTGGGCAACCTGTCTACCATGGGATCCATAAGGCAATTAAAATTTCCCCCTAAGGTAATATGCTAAAACTGATCAATTTAGAGAAAGAATCAACCAGAAACTTGAGTGGATGGGTCAGGGGGCAGTAGATGTTTAAAATACCATATTCTTCCCCATTTATCAGGGCTTCCAGGATTACAAACCTACCGCCTGTGTCTTTAACACAGTCTAGTAGCTTAAATGGAAGATGCCTACTAACCAATATTGCCACTCCCCTACTCCTAGTGTTAAAAGATGAGAAGTAAACCCAATCAAAGCCATTCTGCTGCAATTTCAAATGCTCCCTATCATCCAAGTGCTTCACCTTGAATAAAGGATTATCTACCTTTTCCCTCCTCTTAATTGGTGAGTGACTCCCCTTGATGTTCCAGATATACCAGTTAAACAAGTCATTACCTTCTGCAGTAACATTTAGACTCCAGAGACTAAGAACTTGAATTACAAATCACTGAGTCTTAATGAAGGAAAATCCAAGGAACATAAAGACTACACAAACTAAAACACTACAGTTAACAAGCCTACAGAGCTATCAAAAACTATGTACAACAAAAACCAAAAAACAAAACAAAATATAAAGTGCCAATGGCACTCGATAGGGAAATTCACCCCCTGAATAAAGGGGGCACCTACACACCCAAAACTCAACTTCCTGCCGCGTTGTCAGGACAGCAACTATTGCATTTAAATAACTGAACCTAGCATACACTGCCCATAAATAGGTGTTAGCCATCCCAACCATTTTCTCTCCTCCTGGCTAGAGCTGCAAAACAAACACAAGCAACAAAGAAAGAAAATACACAAAAAAAAACAACGTGAACAAAGAAGTTAAAAAGGAATAGTAAGTAAGTACCCCACCCATCCCTTGGTATAGCTTAACTTAGAAGTTAAAAGTAAATACCCCTGCCACTTCTGAGCATAATTTAAACCAGATTATTACCAGAAATATAGAGAGAAAAAAAACCCCAACACAGCTTCCTTTTTTTTAAAAGAAAAAATAAAGGCATATCCAAACAACACTACTATTTGGACATACTAAATTGTTCAGACCAAGTTACTTTGTCCATAAAATCTCTTGCCTTCTCTGACGAGTCAAAGAAATATACAGATCCATTAAAGGTGATCTGAAGCACCGCCGGGTACCTCAGAGTACTGGATCCCGAGCCTCCTCAGTCTTTTCTTAATGCCATCATAGGATTTCCTTTTCTGGATCACCACTGCTGAGAAGTCTTGGAAAAACATGATCCTAGAGCCCTCATAAACGGAGGCCTTCAGATCCTTCCCCTAGATTCTGGAAGCTTCCACAATTCTCTGCTTTTCTCTATAATTATGAAACTGCACCAGGTTAGGTTGAGGATATTGGTCCAAACCTGGCCTCCTATCATGACCCGGTGAGCCCTCTCAACCTTCAGACTTCCCATTCCAGTCTCCAAGTTAAGGAATTTTGGCATCCAGTCCTCAATAAATTCCACTGGTCGCTCACCTTCCTTTCCCTCCGTCGGACCAATGATTCGAATATTTTTCCTTCTGCCCCTGTTCTCGAGATCATCAACCTAGCCAAGCAAATCACATACCTGCATCTCCAGGGCCTGGATCCTATCCTTGGAGGAATTGGTCTCAGCTTCCACCACTGTGACTCTGCGTTCTACCTCGTCTGTCCTTTTCCCAAGGTCTCCCAGCTGCTGTTCATGCTTCTGCACCACAATAGAGATCGGGGCCAGCTTCTCTTCAATTTAGTTATTCAGCATCTCGCGAAATTTTGCAAGCTCCGATACCAGGGCCTGATATGAAATAGAGTCCGAGGGTCCTGTAGGTTGGGCTGCCGTCCTGGCCTAGAATGCCAAAACGCAGATAAGTACCTTTTGAAGACTTCCTAGGACTCGGAAACTTTTCCAGATGAGTGAGTTCAGGCTTTATCCCACCTGCGATGCGGTGTGGAGTTCTGCAACGCGATCTTTCTAGAAAGCTGCCATCTTGGATTTCCCCAGAAAAAAGTTTTAAACACGATATTTTGGAATGATAAAAGGCAGGGCAACGTTTGCGTTCTAAACATTATTGTTCTTGATTGTACATAAATCACATGTACAGCAAGTAATTAGGAAGGTAAATGATATGTTAGATTTTTTTATAGAATAATAAGTATATAAGAATAAAAAATGATATTGAAATTACATAGAGCATTGGTGATGTGACACCCAAAGCTTTCTGCAATTTTGGTCACCTCATGTGAGAAAGGGTTTACTTGCCATAATGAGGATGCAACAGAGGTGCATTAGGCTGATTTCTGAGATGAAGGACTAGTGTAGACTAGTCCTATATTCCCTGGAATTTAAAGAATGTGAGATGATATAATTGGACCATATTAAATTCTGTTAGGAGTCTTAACGAGTAGAAGCAAAGAAAATGATTTCCTGATTGAGAATCTAGGACATTCTCAGAATAAGGGGCCAGCCATTTAAGACTGAGAAGAGAAGGAACTTTTTCACTCAATGAGTTGTGAATCTTTGTAATTTTCTGCCTGAAAGAGCAGTGAATGCTCAATATGTAGTACATTTAAGTTCAACATCGATAAAGTTTTGAATACAAAGAGGAAAGTAGTGTGGGAAAATAGAGGTGAGGTTAAAGATGGGCCATGACCGAGTCATGGAGTTTTATATCATGGCTCTTCAGCCCATCATGTTAATATTGATTACCAAGCATCTATCTAAAATCCATTTTCCAGCACATACATTGCCTTGTATGTAATGGCATTGCAAGTCCTCATCTAAATATTGCTTAAATGTCATAATTCCTATTTCTGCCATCTTTTTAGGAAGCAAATTCCAGATACCCATCATCCTCTGGGGAAAACCATTTTCCTCAAATACCCTCTGAACAGTCTGTTCCTGACTTTAACATTTTCTTCCTGTTTTTTAACCCCTTCCATAAGGCAATACATTTCTTCCTGTCTACTCTATGCCCCTCATGACTTTGTACACCTCAATCAAGTTCCTTTTAGCTTTTTCCTGCTCTAAGGAAAACAACCCAGCCTACCTAGTTCTTTTTCACAGGTGAATGACTCTTACCCAGGCAAAATCCTGGCGATACTCTTCTCCATCTTATTGCATCACAGAGTAAACATGAAGGATCAAAAGTCCTACAGTAACTCCTGTTTCTTATGCTGTTGTGTTTCCTTCCAAGTGGTACCTGACTTCTAGTGGGCACCAATGCAGAACGGCATGGTCATGGTCAATGAAACTGGGAACTAGAAGCATGGGACAACTGTGATCAAGTTTACCAAACTGCACAGAAACACCATATTAACTAGATTTGTATTAAATTCAGCCCTTTTCTTAAATTATGTAGTTATAGAGCTGTGGTCAGTAGTATATTTATAAATGCAATTACTGTTGTTAAATGTGTGTGCATTCATTTATGAGCTTTCTATTGTTTGATTTAGCTTGATTTATGAAATTGATCAAGTTGTTCAAGAAAAACAGTTTGCCTGTTTTGATTTATGATTGAAAGAAATGTTAAGAACCATTTCTTGATAAAATAACTTTTAAAAGGATTTGATTTGTAAATTTTAAGTTTTGTTGATGGGTATTATAGTTGTTTCATTTTGCTCTACTTATTTTGTGCTAATAAGGGATGGTGGAGAATTTATCCTTCCAGTTCAGATAACAAGTATATCAGCACCTAGCATTTCTTGGTCAACCATACTGTGACTGCTGACCAATTATGATAAAGGTCAACCCATTGGAATACGGATCAAGATTGCCCAAATTAATTAAACATGCAAGGCATTTATAAAGATTTCTGTCCATTGTTTAAAATTTGGTTTCAAAAGTGAATGATCAATTTCTAATCTAACTTTCTCCTTTTTTAATTTTGATTTCAATGGAAATCAAAATGTATTTAGATCAGAGATCCAAAGACCTTACTTGCAATGCCTGGAGTAATGGTTGGAGATATTGGAAAAAAGTTGGGATTAAATGGAATAGACAATGGGTAAGAAAGTTTTATTTGAGGTTAAACCTAATTTTAAGATGTGATTTGCATTAGTTACTTTTTTCATCTTTACTTGTGCTCATCTGTTTCTTGTTACCCAAATGTTGGAATTCAATGGTATGGCATAGCAAACTGTTCACTTGTATGTGTGGAGAAGCTTCTAGAAACAATTATTTGGATTAGAATTAGTAGTCACATGGAATCATGTGAATTGTTTAGAAAGAACCAAAATGGATTTCTGAGGAAGTGATTGTGTTTTAGTAATTAGCAAGTACTAGTTGTAGAGGTAACAGAAAAGCTTGTTGAGGGTATTGCTGTTGATGTGATATACATTGACTTTGAAGAAGCTTTCAATGCAATGACACACAAGAACTTGAGAGAAGTATAGCTCATGGAACAAAAGGGACAATAGGTGTGGAGACAAAATTAGTTGAGTCATAGAAAATGGAGTAATGGCCAATGGATATTTTTCCTGCTGGAGGAAAAGTTGTAATGGAGTTTTGATACAAAACTTGGAAACATTTTAAACTGAGGAAGACACTGCTAAAGAACATTGACACGTCGGAAGAGTTGGCATATAGTTTGCAGGTGTGGTTCATTGTAGAGAAATGATGCATTTCTGTAGCAAGAGCATGGAGATGCAATATAAAATTATGTGTACTTTTCTTTAGTAGAAGGACCGAGGTGTATGTGTGCAAAGTTGCTAAGAAACATAAGAACTAGGAACAGGAGTAGGCAATTCAGCTCCTTGACCCTGCTGTGCCATTCAATGTGATTATGGCTGATCTCATGCCAGGCTCAAATCCACTTTTCTGAAACTTCGTCATAATCCTTCAACCTGTTTCTAATGAAAAACTCTGTCTATCTCCTTAAATTTATTCTGTCCCAGCATGCACCACAGTCAGGGTTGTGAATTTCACAGATTCATGACTCTTTGAGAGAAGGGATTTCTCCTCATCTCTGTTTTAAAAATGCTACCCCTTATTCTGAAATTATAATCTCTCAATTCTAGATTGCCCCACAAGAGGAAACCTTTTGTCAATTTGCTTTAATATCCTATATGCCTCAATCAGATTTCCTCTCATTCTTCTAAACTCTCGACCCAAACTGTTCAATCTCTTACATAAGATAAAGTCCTCACTTCTGGAACCAATCTAGTAAGCCGCCTCTGAACTGCATTTCATGCAATTACATCCATCCTCAAGTGACGGGATCAAAGCTGTATACCATACTTCAGGTGCAGTCTCACTAATACCTTGTATAGTTTCAGCAACTTAAATGCTCTATTCCTTTCGCAATAAATGCCAAAATTCTGTTTACCTTCATACTAGTTTTCTGGGGTTCATGCACAAGAATATACCAAAGCACTCTGAAGTATCTCTCCATTAAGCTAAGTTGCCTTTCTATTCTTACAACCAAAATACTTAACCTCACAATTATCCATTTTGAATTCTATCTGTCAAATCTTGGCCCATTCACGTAACCTATCCATTTTCATTTGTGATTTCTTGTCTCTTTGTTGCAGCTTACTTTACCACCTAATTGCAGACACTACAAGTAAGTATTAAGGAGAATGCAGAAAAGACTCAAGAATAGTTCCAGGGATAAGGAACTTCACTTACATAGATCAGGGAACTTGATTCTATTTTCCTTTAAGAGAAGGTTGTGGGATTGAATAGACCCATTCAAAGTCATAAAACATCTGAATGGAGTGGATGAGGAAAAAACTATTTCTATTGGTGGGTGATTGAAAACAAGAGGACTTTAATCTAAGTAACAAAAGAACTGATGGTGGCACAGGGAAATATTTCTCGTGCAAGTGGCAGAACATATTGAGAAAGTTGTTTGCAGAACATGTGGGTTCTTGGTTTTCATAATTGAGTTGTGGAATACAGTTTTCGGGAAGTTATGCTGACCCTTTTGCAAAGCACTTGTCAGGCCAAAACTAAAGCATTGAGTCCCATTCTGGTGACAACTCTTCAGGAATGATGGTGAGTGTTCTTCAGAGGAGATTTACCAGAATTGTATCGGAATGATGGAATTTAGCTACAGGTTTGGTTTGGAAAAGTTGGAATTACCCTCCTTGGAGCAAAAGAAATTGAAGGGAGATTTGATAGAGTTATACAAGACTATGACAAGGTTATAGAGATAGATAAAGAAAAGCTGTTTCTAATATCTATTATACAAGGCGCACAAGGCCCCAAAATACATTTTTTTGGTCAGAAACGCAAGGAGAGGAAGGACTTTTTAGGCATCAAATGATAATGTTTGAATCTCACTGTGTATCCGGCTGGTGAAAGCAGAGATATTCAGTACTTTCAGAGGAAATCAGATGGACCCTTAAAAGGAACAAAGTTGCAGCAATCAGTGGTAGATGGTTGGAATGAGGCTGACTAGATTGTCCTCTAGTGAGACTGCATAGTCTCATTGATAAAAATGCCCTCCTCCTATCCTCTATCACTACGTAAGTACACTTGTCAAATTGCTGTGGACTCATCATTAACTTTTCAAGAGCAGCTAATGGTGGTCAATAAATGTTGGTGTTGCCTCTGTCATCCCAGGCTTTATAGATGAATTATTTTTAAAAGAAATTCAAATCAAAACTTCAGTGATAAGAACTAGTGGAGGTTGGGATTAAAGAGCAAGACTTTGTGAGAGATGAAGGGCAGTGGAATTTTAGGTAAAGCAAAACTTTTGTACAAGCCAATAGAAAGAATTGAAGACAAATCAAGATTTCAATTCATTCAAAATCTTGCACAGAATTAAAATTGGGCCCAATAAGCTTGAAAATTATATTGGCATAATTGAGAATTTCAATGGATTTGCAAATGAAGGCAGGGGCTGACAATATTGCAAAGGCAGTTTTGATAGAGATTACAGTGCAGGATCGTACAAGTTGCCATGTTTGTGCATTATTGGAAAAGAAAGTTTAACTCCATTCTATTGTCTGCAGTCTACATTATTGATAAAATCCAGTCATTTTGCTATCCACACTCTAAGTATTTAACAGCCATATATTTTAGAGAGGGGACAAAATAAATACTGTGGCTTTGGAAGATAAAAAGAAGCATATTCAGTCAGATATGCTATAACGTGTGTTTCTTCAGCCTGAATTGGAAATAACGTGATTGACAAATTTAAACCATTGTTTGTAGAATGCAAACTGTCCTTACCTGTTCTGGCTGTAACACAATTCTGGGCCCATTGTTTTAAATGGTGCTGCTATTATGCAATTTTCTTTTCACTGGGGGATTGCATGGGAAAGGAACTATTGCGTTGTATCAAAACAAACTGGACATCTTACTTTTTACTTGGATTTTTCTTTCTTACTGTCATTCTTGTTGCTTTGCATGGCTTTGCCACTAGGTGGCAACATGTATCTTAACACAAAGTTACTTCTTTCTAATGCTCAGAATCCTTTCATTGGCTATTCCTGCCATTTGAATCTGAATTTATAATAAAGAGAATTAAAAATGCCTGAATACTGCTTCTATGGTTCCTCACCTAAGTTGTAACACTAGAGGGCGACTGCATTTTCCTTGATTTATTTGTGTGTAAGGAGATTTTATGAGTTATGCTAAAGAGAATGCCACCCAACAACCCCACCGCCCCATGGCTGAACACTTCAACTCTCCCTCCCACTCTGTCAAAGACATGCAGGTCCTGGGCCTCCTCCATTGCCAAACCATTATCGCCCGATGCCTGGAGGAGGAACGGCTCATATTCTGCCTTGGGACCCTGCACCAACACAGGATAAATGTGGATTTCAACAGCTGCCTCATTTTCCCTCTCCCAACATTATCCCAGTCCCAAGCCTCCAACATGGCACCGCCCTCTGTACCTGTCCATCACTCCCCCAGACCTATCACCTTCATCCATCTATCGCTTTCTCAGCTACCTTTCCCCAAACCCCACCCCCAACCCACAACTCTCATTCCTGATGAAGGGCTTTTGCCTGAAATGTCGATTCTCCTGTTCCTCGGATGCTGCCTGACCTGCTGTGCTTTTCAGCACTACACTCTCAAATCTGATCTCCAGCATCTGCAGTGCTCTCATTTTCTTGCTTAAAAGAATATCGAGAATGCATTATACAATTATTTATTAGTTGCTGCACTCACCTATCAATCACTAATGGAATTTAGCAATAACAGTAAGATTATTCTGGATAGTGCATTAGCACTGGGCTTTTAATTGTTTTTCTCAAAGCTAAATTCGGTAGGTGCAGAACCTTATTTACCATTTTTGGGTTCTGCTAAACATGGTCTGACTAACTAAAAGACAGGACTCCATTACATTGGTCATATATAGGGGTAGATTTTTGTTTTTGTAGCACATAACTTTAAACTTGGCAGGCGCATAGCATCTTTAATTTGGAGTCTTCTCAATTTCCTTCATAGAGTCATAGAGATATACAACATGGAAACAGACCCTTCGGTCCAACCTGTCCATGCCGACCAGATATCCCAACCCAATCTAGTCCCACCTGCCAGCACCCGGCCCATATCCCTCCAAACCGTTCCTATTCACATACCCATCCAGATGCCTCTTAAATGTTGCAATTGTACCAGTCTCCACCACTTCCTCTGGCAGCTCATTCCATACACGTACCACCCTCTGCGTGAAAAAGTTGCCCCTTAGGTCTCTTTTATATCTTTCCTCTCTCACCCTATACCTATACCCTCTAGTTCTGGACTCCCTGACCCCAGGGAAAAGACTGTCTATTTACTCTATCCATGCCCCTCATAATTTTGTAAACCTCTATAAGGTGAACTCTCAGCCTCCGACGCTCCAAGGAAAACAGCCCCAGCCTGTTCAGCCTCTCTCTACAGCTCAAATCCTCCAACCCTGGTAACATCCTTGTAAATCTTTTCTGAACCCTTTCAAGTTTCACAACATCTTTCCAATAGGAAGGAGACCAGAATTGCACGCAATATTCCAACAGTGGCCCAACCAATATCCTGTATAGCCGCAACATGACCTCCCAACTCCTGTACTCAATACTCCGACCAATAAAGGAAAGCATACCAAACGCCTTCTTCACAAATTTTATTTGAAGCAATATTAAGCAGGTATTGCTGTGCTGCTTTCTCCACTCTAACAGGTAATGGATTATGCACAGACAATAACATCAAACAACTACCCAATCGTACCTTTATGCTTAGTAAGGATTAGGCAATATCATCATTGGCAATCACTTGCTAATGAATATGACTGTCCACCTAAGGAATTCTATGTCACTGGCCATTGCTTCTATGGGTCCTTCTCTGGCTGATGAGCCTGATCTTAGAGCCACATTTTCAAGGTGTTTCCAGGAGATGGAATTGGTCATTGGCCTTGAAACTGCTGTCATTCCTTTCTCCAGTTCCTTATCCATGCTTCCTTTTTTTCACAGGTGTTCTTAAAGAATTATGTCCCTTCATACAAGAGCTTCCTCCAAATTGTTTTTTTTTGAATGAGGGTCTCCCACATGTTGACCTCTATGTTACATCTGTTGAGGAAAGCCTTCAAAGAGTCCTTGAAGTATTCCCTTTGTCCTCCACTCATTCGAGTGTCTTCCTTGAGCTTTGCTTTGGTGGCCGGAGACTTAGCATCCTAAGCATCTCGCCAGCTCACTGGAAAAGGTTTCAGATGAACATAGCCTTGATGCTGGTGCTATTAGCTGCTTCAAAGATATTGATGTTACTATTCCTGTCTTCTCAAGTGATGCAGAGAGTTCATTTCAAGCAGCATTGCTGGTACTTCTCAAAGGCCACTATACATAGTCCAAGTTTCAGAGCCATGCCAAAGATTCTGAAGGATGGCTGCTTGAAACACAGGATCTTGGCATCTGCATGCATGTAACAGTCATCCTTTGGCATCCAAAGGTGGGGCTCGTAGATTGGATGCAGTGTTGAATCTCCACATCAATGTCAGTCTTAAAAGAGAGGTTTCTTCCCAGGTAGGGGAAATGTTCCATGTTTAGGAAGATCTCTCTGATCTTCACGGAGGAATTGGCCAGAACTTTACCTATCACAGTTAGAAACATCAAAAACTACCCTGTAGTACCTTTATACTTGGTGAGAGTTAGGCACTATAACACAGCAGTGAAATGTCTGAAGATGTGAACAAGGATATATTAAGGTAGTTAAACAACAAAAAGGCTCAAGAAGTAATTTTCAATATTAAAGTAGTAAGTTTGATTTGCAAAAAGCCTTTCTTGTTGCAGGTTTCCTTATATGATAATGTATTGGATTTTATCAGCTAATTGTTGCTGACATCTACGTTCACCTGGATTAAGAACTCCTTCCTCGTGAACCACATCAGCACATGCTCCCATTAGCCCTAAGGTCACTATAGCTTTGAATTTTGTTTTTTTGCCACTTACTCTTCCAAAGTTCTGTTGATGATCTTTGCAGGATTTCCCAATCTACTAACAATTGACTGTCCTCTAATATCTTGCTTGCCAGGGCAACCACATATTCACTTTGCTATTAATGAGACCAGTCAGGGCAAGGTTTGCTGCAGTGGCAAGTCACAGATCCAGAGACTGCATGCATATAATAATTGAGCCATCTCTAGAAATACTTACCAATCGTAAGAAATCCATCCATCAATGTTAGATTGGTTTCTGACCCCCTGGAAGCCAATCTCACACATCCCTGAATGATATCTGGAAGATGCCATAATACTTGCATTCTCCATGAGTCATGTCTCCTCCAGATCTTTGTAACTTACATGTTAGCAAATGGTCCCTCCAAGGATGTGCTTGATGATGCCCATGAGAGAACCTATAACTCATGAATAGGGTTAGCTCATCTGGAGCCGCATGAGAATAAGAATATTTAAAGAACAACCCATAGGGTTGTTGGAGATGCTACTCTTGTGGCTGGGCAAATCTGGCATTTAATGTGTCCAGCTGAGGTGCCCTAAATGGTAGTGGTTTATTGTCCCCCATATGACATATGCTACAGGTGAAAGAATGTGATGACTAACTCTGTATTCTCTGTGGGAGTCCTGCAACCACTTGCCTTACTACTAGAGACACCCATAATGCACTCAGATCTGCACAATTCAGTTGGTCTGTGTGTGTGAAGCTTTATGGCACAACAATGCTGACCGTACTGCCAGCTCACAATCCCGTTATAGACCCACTGTCAATAATTCTTCCATTTCATTGATAGCTATGTCTCATCTTTCACTCTGGTCATCCCATTTTCTGCAAGGTTGATCATCACTCTTAACATAATAAGAACAGTGAGAGAACAGAGTTTCTGACTTGTATATCTTTAAACTTTACACTCACACTTTCTTCTCTCTTGCTTTCTCACTCTAAACATTCACAAAAATAGATTGATCAGCTCCACAATCCTTTGATAATACCTTGCTGTCATCTGCACAGCAATGAATAATCTTTACTAGACTCAGAATTTTTCTGATTATCTTTAGGTTTTAAAATTATTTACTTTAATATCTAAATTAGTTTTTTCTGTTGTTTTGACAGAGAATTGGAGAAAGAAACTTCACAGAGAAAGGGGACAGAAAAATAAAGGATTTATTGTGGCAAGGTCTCCTTGCTGTACTTTCTCTCTGTTTCACTCCTATCAACAAGGTCTGTGTTAAACTGCAATCTGACCAATTAGTTTTTTTTTAAGTTTAACTTATTTCAATGAAACTGTTCAGAGATGTTATTTCACACCTCTGGAGCAGATTGGACTTGAACCTGGGCCTCTTGGGTCTTGTGCCACAAGAGAACCCAAAACTTGAGGCTTCTGGTATAATGATTCAGCCAGCTGAACCTTATAAAATGAGTTATCTGATTGGGGCTGCTAATCTGGTCCAATCAGGGAGCCTTGGCTTTCAGACAAAAAGGGGCATGTCAGAGATACTATTGCTGTGACAGCTGAGTCTGAAGAGACAGGACAGAAGTCAAAGACAGGTCATGTGTAAGTAAAGAGTAACTGGGTGATGGGACACTGGCCTCTGAGTTAATATGCTCAGCAATCCTGAACCCATAATAAACAATGCCGTTTTGGGTTCATTGTCCCCCAGAAAAAGGAACATTTAGCTTCATTTGTTTCCCAAAGTACAAACTTGAACTTTATCCTCCTTTTTAAAGCAGTGCCTTTTTTTTTTACACTTCAGTCCATTATCTAAAAAAAATTAAAAAGGTATTGTCTCTTACTAGCCCTTGAGCACTCTTCCAAACACTGCCCTATCTATTCTTGGTCAAGGACTACACTTGTGACATTCTCTTGAACCACTGGCTCAGGATATCAGATAGGAATGATGTCAGACAGGGATCAGATGGCTAGGAAGTTGTTTGTGAAAAGTGAGTGAGTGCACCAATCAGAATCCCCACCTCAATATGCCCTTTCTCTTTTATTCCCTTGTATGCTCCACTTAGATTAGATTACTTACAGTGTGGAAACAGGCCCTTCTGCCCAACAAGACCACACCGACCCGCCGAAGCGCAACCCACCCAGACCCATTCTCCTACATTTACCCCTTCACCTAACACTACAGGCAATTTAGAATGGCCAATTCACCTAACCTGCACATTTTTGGATTGTGGGAGGAAACCAGAGCACCCGGAGGAAACCCACGCAGACACTGGGAGAATGTGCAAACTCCACACATTGCTAAGGACAGCAATGGAGATTTCAGATTAGAGAGACAGGAGCACTTCAAGTTTTGCCCAGCTGAGTGCAAATGTTGAGTTCCATTAGCATTTCCGAAGGTGCTGCATATAATTAGAGAGAAAGCAGGACACTCAATCTCTAATAAATGCTGCAATATCATGGGATGTGGCACTCCTTTTCAATTTCATCAACAGTAGTCACCAATATGGAGCACCACGCATGACAGGTAACCAAGTATATGTTGGCCTTCATCAATGGCTAGCACATTCAGTTTGTCAGTTTTAATTTGATGCAGCAAAGTTTCTTCTTTACCATTCAGGACTTCACTGAAATGCAACAAGCTGTTCTCCAGGGAAGAGTAAGTGGAGGGAAGATTAAGTGGGCGGCACGGTGGCACAGTGGTTAGCACTGTTGCCTCACAGCGCCAGAGACCTGGGTTCAATTCCCACCTCAGGCCTGAGCTCCAGCAGGTTTTTCCAACCATTTATGATGTGTGACAATGTTACCAAATGAGTGTGAGACCCTTCAATGTGTACGCATCTGGGTGACTGAAGAATACACTGAAGTAGTATAACGGTACGTCCCCAGAGAGTGGGACCTCCTCTCAGAACTCCTTGACTTCCTCCTGCATCTGCTCTTGCACACTCTTGAAGTGCCATTGGGAAATGAAAAGCATGAATTAGATAAGGAGAAAGGGTTGAAAGTCAACACAGTGCAGGTCATCACATTTCAGTTACTGTCATTATCAATTCAACATGAATGAATGTTGCATGCCTTGTGGCTGTGATATCCAATTCTGTGTTGGAAGTTTCTATCTCTGCATTTCAGGTGGCCATCTGCTCAACCATTGCTGATTTTCATGGGCTGCTCATATGCAGTGGTTAAACTGGCTATGGAGGCTACTACTGACATGCACTCTGTCTTTTCTGTCTACTGTCTTCTCTGTCTTCTGTCTCTGTGCTGATTTATGCTGTGTTCTGCAAGGAGAGAAAAAAAAAGTTATTACTATAAGAATTTGAGTACTCTTAAGATTATGGAAGATCATCTGGAGGGTAATTGTAAAGGATTGTTGTAAGATGGCAACAAGATGAAAGTGCATTTGCATGTTGGCTATTAATGTTTATATGTGGAGGTGTCTTTGCAGTGCAGAATAAGAGGACCTGCAAGGAGTTCTTAGAATGACAATGTTGGGAAATCAGAGTGAGAGGATTCTGATTTGGATATGGGATGCCACTCACCTTTCCTGCCCTATTGAGGTAACTGAGGTCATCTCTCTTTGGCTTTGTATTCATGGGCAAAGTGCCACACTTTTCCTTCTGTTCTCCTCAATCATTTCAAGCCATATCTGCTTGATTCCAGAAGCTGGCTTATTCCTGATGTCTGTTGTGAGCAATATTTCTCCGAGGTCCATTATGAACCAACAGCATGACTTACAGGCATGCCTCAGAGGGCAGCCTCTCCACATTGAGTGTCTATCATCCAACCTAGATCCCTGAAAGTTGATAGGGTTGTTCAGAAGGCATATGGCGCGTTAGCTTTTGTTAGTAGAAGGATTGAGTTTCAGAGCCACGAGGTCATGTTGTAGCTGTACAAAACTCTGGTGCGGCCACACTTGGAGTATTGCATACAGTTCTTGTTACCACATTATAGTGAAGGATGTGGAAACTTTGGAAAGGGTTCAGAGATGATTTACTAGGGTGTTGCTTGGTATGGAGGGACGATCTTCTGAGGAAAGGCTGAGGAATCTGAGGCTGTTTTCATTAGCGAGAGGACGTTTGAGAGGTGACTTAATTGAGACATATAAGATAATCAGAGGATTAGATTGGGTGGACAGTGAGAACCTTTTTCCTCGGATAGTAATGGATAGAATGAGGGGATGTAGTTTTAAATTGAGGGTTGATGGAAATAGGACAGATGTCAGAGATAGTTTCTTTACTCTGAGTAGTATGGAATGCACTACCTGCAGCAGTAGTAGACTCGTACACTTTCAGGGTATTTAAATGGTCATTGGATAAAAGTATGGATCAAAATGGAATTGTGTAGGATAGATAGTTCAGATTGTTTTCACAGAGGCCAGTATCCCATCATTTCTGTGATTTTGTAGCTGTTTTCAATCACAAAGTATTATTTAACCTGTTGCATATGCAATAGGAGCTTTTCATTTCACAAGTATTATACCTGATTATTTCCTGTCTAGCTGCTATCTCAACCTGATTTATTTTGCTAATTATTACAAGTTTGATTTCTAAATTTTTATTTCTGTCATTAAGTAAAGATTCCAACATTTTTCCTTATCACCAGTGTAAAGTGCTCGCTAAGTTAGTTTAATTAGCTAAGTCTGTGTAAATTCATTTGTGGAGCTGCCTCAGTAGTTATAGATTTGTTATTATTTTAAGTATATAGAAAAATCAGGTGATGAAGTGTATGTTTGAAGCTGGAGTGTAATGATTGAATTGTGTTGTATAAAATCTGTGCACAAGTGTCATTCATATTATTGTTTACTTGCTCCAACATGTACCCCTTGTCAGGGCCTGTCAGCCCAGCCCCAGCAAAATCCCATATATACTTGAAATTTCCAGAACTATTATTGAATATCACCTTCTTGATCCACCTATCTTTATCTGGCAGTGCACACCATTCCTGCTAGTGCTACTGTTGTTGGCACTGTTGACCTCTGCTCTATAATGCTAAACAATCTTCTGGACAGAAAGCAATCCCATCTTATTTTTAATTAAAGAGTCCAAAGAATTAACACAGGGCAAATCAGTCAAGTATAGGCAAGCTCACTTCTAACATTTGTGCTGGAGTGCAAGGTGCCAATCCCAGTATCTAAGTCATCCCATAAATTTTACTTTCCTTGTTATAAGTGCTACCATGGTAAGATCTTAAATTTTCATAATACATTTCAGAATTTAGCTTTGCTTTCTTTTTAAAATTTGATAACTATAGGTAAGAGATTGCAAAAATTGTGGCTTTTATAACAAGAGAGAAGCGATAGCCTAGTGGTTTTATCCCTGGGCTACTAATGCAGAGACCCAGATAATATTCTGGGTGTTCGGGTTCAAATACTGCCATGGGAGAAAGTGGAATTTGAATCCAGTGAAAATCTGGGATTAAAAGTCTAATAAGGACCATGAAACCATTGTTGATTACCTTTTCTGGTCTGGCCTATATGTGACTCCAAACCCGTAGCAATGTGGTTGACTCTTAACTGCCCTCTGGTCAGTTAGGGATAGGAAATAAATACTTGCCTAGCCAGAGATGCATACATTCTGTGAATGAATAACATAAAAAAGATTTGCTTAACAAACAGAAAATATGCTGTTTGGTAGTGCAAAACTTGAGAATTGCTGAAAAAAGGCAATCTGTTCAAAGCTTTTCATCTTGACCTGATCAGGACAGGTACAAGAAGGCCAAATTTCAAAGGGCAAAATGATTTATACTAGATAAGAAAAAGGTTCTGACTGGTTGGTGAAATAACTCCACGAAGGTCGGTATATTGTCAGCAAGTCACCCTTTATTTACACATTCATGTTACATGACACTGACCCAGCTAACTTAGTCAGCTCCTAGAGTGACCAGGACCCCTGACCTTCCTGTTTATGTCTGTCAACCAGGGCTCCCTGATTGGACTAGGCTAACAACCTAAGCAGACAACTCATAATCTGAGATTCTCTGACTGATCTTATTCCAATCACTACAGTTAGCAAGTCAGCTCTGGTTGATCGGGGTATTGTCATGGAGTATTCAAGGAACTATTGACCCCCATACTCCTGTTTAATTTAAGAAGGTGCAGTGTCTGTACATGCTCCATTTTACTGAAGGCAACAGATCCCTGCATAAATATATATGTAAAAGATATTTGTTGGGGGACAATAATCTAGTGATGGTATTGTTGGGCTGTTAATCCAGAGACTCAGGTAATAATCTGGGAACTTGCGTTCAAATCCCGCTACAACAGCGGGTGGAATTTGAATTCAATGAAATCTGAAATTGAGAGTCTAATGATAACCTTTTGTCCATTGTTGATTGTCAGAAAAACCCATCTGCCTCTTGACAATTAGGGGTGGATGAGAAATGCTGGCGTAGCTCGCGATGCCCTTCTCCTATGAATGAATAACAAAAAATGTGTAAATTCTGTCTCACTTTGGTGAGTCATATTGCACTTGGTATTTGGGATTCTTCTATCTGTCCTGATATGTGAAAGTGATAAAACGTTAACAGCATTTTTTTTTCAGCAATAAACATGAATTTGTAGTGTATTTAAATTTATTTGCATCCCTTTCATCTCTGAGCTTCAGTAACCTTAAAATATAAACCATTTTCTTTAGCAAATTGTGAAGTGCTTGCTTAATTCAGACAGAATGTGGTGTCTGGAAGCATATGCACTGATTACTCATGCGGATTGGTGAACCATATTTTGTTTCTTAACCCTTACACAACAGGAACTCCATACTGTTGACACAAATGTGGTATCTGGCACTATGAACTTATCCACACATTCTCTGCAATGCTAAACCACAAGTCTGAAGTTTGTTTCAATAAAACAGTCCTTTTTTCAGGTTAAACAGCAAATTTGATATTTTTCTTTAGGCTTCAATGTTTTTTTGTTTGCTCAGATATTTACCTATACATAGTTATAGAGTCGATTGAAATCATGGTTTATTTTCAAATTCTGCTTGTGGTAAGTCTGGAAATAAAATCCAGAAAACAGAAAAAATAAAGAAGAAACCAACCTTCAACACCCACATTAATACAAGGTTTATTTACAAGAACTGCTGCCATATATAGTGAACGGAGATTGAAGATTGGATATGGCAAGATTTGATACATTTTTCTTATTGGTTATTAACATTCTAGATAGCAAATGGCCATATGAAGCAATGTGCTTTTCTTGTGTAATGCAATGAGTTATAAGTCTGAGTTAGTGATTCTCACTCAGTCAGCATAATTTTAGTCTCAGCCAGAATAACATTTCAACAAAAATTATATCTTTCTACATTCCTTGCAGCTTCTGGTCTCCTCACTCTGGCTTAGGATGTGGCGAATTTATTGTGGGTTTAAAATGCTTTCTTTCTGTTGTAAGTAGTAAACAGGAAAATATGTAATATGAATAAATTGGGTTGTCTTTAGAATGTATGTATGGTGTGAAAAAGAATTGCAGACAAATTGAGGCATGATGAAGTAACAGCTGCTATAATTATCCTGGATTATTTTTCTACCGCTCAGCCTGGTTTATTTGAAATTTTAGCAGGCGAAGTTTGCAGCTCTACATATGGGACTATTTATATTTTGCAAGTTTATTACTTATAACCAACAAGTCATCTGTAGCCAGTGCAACAATTGTATTACCACTTCTTTATTGATTATTATTAGACTTGCCCATTGCGCATAGATATCAATCACAGCTATTTGTTCTTGAGAGAGAGAGAGAGAACCTGATAAAAGACAAGTAGCACAAAATCTGTATTCACAAAGGAAATAAAAGACAGAAATTAATATAATGTTTTGTCTTTGTGAAATAAAGGGGTGATTTTATGATAAAATGTGGGGCATCATTCATCCAAGTATCACATTTTTCAGTGAATTCTGGTTACATAGCCTCTGGTTTCAGTCAGTTGTCCAGGCTTTTCCAAGATATATTCCCTGTGCCTCTTCTTGGCTCATCAAATGACTCCTGATATACTATTTCAAAAATATTTGAAGGTTTCTTTTGTGGGGTGTAGGTTTGCCCGCTGAGCTGTAGGTTTGATATCAGGACGTTTCATTACCTGGCTAGGTAACATCATCAGTGGCGACCTCCAAGTGAAGCGAAGCTGTTGTCTCCTGCTTTCTATTTATATGTTTGTCCAGGATGGGTTCCTGGGGTTTGTGGTGATGTCATTTCCTGTTCATTTTCTGAGGGGAGATAGATGGTATCTAGATCTATGTGTTTTTTTATGGCGTTGTGATTGGAGTGCCAGGCCTCTAGGAATTCCCTGGCATGTCTTTGCTTAGCCTGTCCCAGGATAGATGTGTTGTCCCAGTCGAATTGATGTTTTTTTTCATCTGTGTGTAGGGCTACGAGGGAGAGAGGGTCATGTCTTTTTGTGGCTAGCTGGTGTTCGTGTATCCTGGTGGCTAACTTTCTTCCTGTTTGTCCTACATAGTGTTTGTGGCAGTCCTTGCATGGAATTTTGTAGATGACGTTGGTTTTGTCCATGGGTCTTTTAAGTTTGTTAGTTTTTGTTTGAGAGTGTTGGTGGGTTTGTGTGCTACTAGGATTCCGAGGAGTCTTAGTCGTCTGGCTGTCATTTCTGAAACTTCTTTGATGTATGGTAAGATGTTTAGGGTTTCTGGCTGTGTTTGGTCTGCTTGTCGTGGTTTGTTCTTGAGGAATCTGCAGACTGTATTTTTCGAGTATCCGTATTTTTTGAGTATCCGTTCTTCTTGAATACGTTGTATAGGTGGTTCTCCTCTGTTTTCCGAAGTTTATCTGTGCTGCAGTGTGTGGTGGCTCATTGGAATAGTATTCTGATACAGCTTCATTTGTGTGTGTTGGGATGGTTGCTGGTTAAGTATTTGGTCAGTGTTTGTTGGTTTTCTGTATACACAGGTTTGTAGTTCTCCGTTGTCCTTTCTTTCAAAAAAACCACCATTTTGACTGGGACATTTTAATTGTGTAAGCAACGGATCCTCAGATTTATCATTGCAGTGAGGAGGAATTAGCACCTTTCCCAGTGCTGGATCCAGTCATTAAATAGTGAAATTAAATAATTTCTAATAGAATTCTAAAAGTTCCATGTCCATTTCTCTTTTTAGTCATTCATGTTGGTCTTATCAGACAGACTGACTGAATCAACATACAGTCAGTTCTTCTACAATGCAATGGTTGCGCTCCTGTGCAACCTCACGTTATAGGAAAATCGCGCCTTAGAAACAGTGCTTAAAGTGTTGGCATAGTAACTGCATTACAGCGTTGTACGTTACAGAGCATTCTTGTTGATGAAACGCACATTAAAACAGAACAACCTGTGGTAGATTTCAACTGGGAGAAAGTGAAGACTGCAGATGCTGGAGATCAGAGTTGAGAGTATGGTGCTGGCAAAGCACAGCTGGTCAGGCAGCATCTGAGGAACAGGAGAATCGACATTTCGAGCATAAGCTTCCTGATGAAGAACTTATGGGTGAAACGTCAATTCTCCTGCTCCTCAGATGCTGCCTGACTGGCTGTCCTTTTTCAGCACCACACACTCGACTGTGGTAGACTTCAGGCAAGCAGTTCTCTTACTCTGAGAAGTTGTACTTTGTCCAGAAGGGAATGAAAAAGTTAGAAATCATGACATGAAACTTTTTGATGGACCTGTAAAGATCATACTTTGCTGCAGAACAGAGGGATAATTCAATAATGGGATGCTTTTGCTTGAAAGCTATTCTCACCAGGAACTTAGAATTATCCAATCCTCATTTGTTATTGTTTGTCCTCACTATATTGAGACCTTGTGAATTACTACTTCACAATAATGCTTAATTTTGATTATTGCACTTGATTCTTTTTGGTATGTCACTTAGAGTGGTTGGAGGGGAATTTGCCTTTGGTGGTCTTCCAATGGAAACGCTGCTCTTTTCTTTCCAGATGGTAGTGGTTGTGGGTTTAAAGGTGTTGTTTAATGTTCGTCAACCAACACCATCCAAGGTCACAATCACTACCATCGGGGTGGACAAGTTTGGCAGATACAGCATGTTTTACACCAAAGTTCCACTTTAAGTAACTCACTATCCTAACTTAGTAGTATAACACTGTACCTTCAGTATCACTGGATCAAATCCTGGAACTCCCTCCTTAAATGTGTTGTTGGTGTACCTGTGTCAACTGGACTACAATGATTCACAAAGGCATAACCACCACATTCTCAAGCAACTAGGAATAGGCAATTAAATGCTGGTGCAACCAGTGAAGCCAAATTCCATGAACAAAAGAAAAAGAAATGATGCCTGATCATAGATTCCTTACAGTGTGGAAGCAGGCCATTCAATAAGTCCATCGATTCTACACTGACCCTCCGAAGAGTATCTCACCCAGACCTGATGCCCCCACCTTATCCCTGTTGTCCTACATTTACCTCAGCTACTCCACCTAACCTACACACCTCTGAACACTATGAGCAATTGAGCATGGCTAATCCACCTAACTTGCACATCTTTAGACTGGGAGGAAATCGGAGAACTCAGAGGAAACCCACACAGATATGGAAAATGTGCAAATTCCACACAGAGTCATCCAAGGGTGAAATCAAACCTGAGTTCCTGGTAATTTGAGGCAGCAGTGCTAACCACTGAGCCACCATGCCATAATTGAAGCTGCTACACTAGGTGACGTGGATTTTATGTATATTGAAGTTGTAGGAGCGCTTTTCTGAAAATTTTCAACAAATTACGAATTACTGACAGCTGTATGAGGTGTTGTCTGTGTTGAAGGGCTTTTCAAAATATAGTCTAATGTGATTCCATGTTTATTTTAATAGATTTGCTGTGTTCCACAATGTGAGAATACCACGAGAAAATCTACTAAATAGAACTGGAGATGTCACACCTGGGGGAATTTATACAACTTCATTCAAGGTGAAACAAAATAACCAGAATTATTCTCTAAATAAAAGTTGTCCATTACCTTATTGTAGCAGCATTCAAATATGTTCCAAGTGTCACATAGGACTGATTTAAAATTAGGATGGATGGCAAAGCTCTGCACACCACAATAAAAACTCCCTTACCAGCTGTAGAAATCTATTGTGCCAACATTTATGCACAACCTGTTAAAATATGTTATGCATTTGAATAAGCCCAATACTGTACATAATGACCACGATTAAGGTGTTTATTACCTTTAATTAGGTCTGTAATGTTGAAGATTCATCACTGAATTTCTTTGCAGCTTTTTTTAAGTCTTGCTGAATATATCAATGACTAGAAAGTATACTTTTACTTGGGTTTAATTCAGGTCCAGCTCAATTCTTTCAAGTAGTTTTTATTGTATCAATAATTTCTGGAGAATAAAAGGATAACCAGAGGAGTGTAGATATTTTTTATGATCTTGGTTGAGACCATCAATTTTTTCTTTGCAATCCAAAAACCCCAGTTATTTCCTGAAAGAATAAAACAACAAGGGTCAGTGTTTTGAACAAAATACTTGTAATAAGGAGGCCCTTTATTTATATTAGTTCAGTACATGGGCTCTGACCAGCTAGCTCAGAGCCAGTGACTAGAATGAGGGGATTCTCTGAATCTCCTGTTTGTGTGTCAGCCTGGGCTCCCTGATTGGGGATTTTACCCTGGTCAATCAAGGATCTCATAGTCAATGGGATTCACTTGGCCCTTGTTCCAGTCATTGCATCTCCCCCCTCAAAAACATCTGGAGATGTACTGTTCTTTTCTGGCAGCTTGTCCTGGGATGTTTTCACCTTAGATCTGGTTCCACAGACTCAGACACGATTGATATGTTCCAGTCAGTAGCCCACCTCTTGAGCCTGGAACATCTCCGGAGAGTTTCTTCCTCTTCTTCAAGTGACAACGGTGTTGAGTGGTATGAGCCAGGACCGGAGGATTGCCGGGAAGGTAAATTTTCCTCGAAAAACGACTTAACTTGGGCGACTATTGGCCTCCACTTTGAGCAGCAGAGGGAGCAGCATGAGCGAGGACTGGGGGTTCCTGGGAAATCCTATATAAACTTACCTCGTGTATAGGCAGAGTGCATGCTGAGCAGGATCAGGCACAGGACGGCTGAATAAGTGAGGCTATATATTTGGGCAATTGCTTTACCTAGAGCACTACTTAGGTAGTGTCTCCCATACACCAATCCTCCTCTAACCAAAAATAAAGATTCTGTGTGCCGGATTGGTAAGGTTACTAGTTTTTTTTCAACAGTCTCTTTAGGAATGAATGGGTATGGATGTTAGGACAGTTGAATGTTCCTCCTTTAGAATGTGGGAGGTAAGGGTCACCACAAGTGTCCCCACTGACTTCATCTGTGAGAAGTGCACCCAACTCAAGCTCCTCGGAAACCGCATTAGGGAACTGGAGCTGGATGAACTTTAGATCGTTCGGGAGGCTGGCTGGGTAATTGAGAGGAGTTACAGGGAGGTAATCAT
The DNA here is from genome assembly GCF_037043375.1 of Chiloscyllium plagiosum. Classification (NCBI taxonomy): domain Eukaryota; kingdom Metazoa; phylum Chordata; class Chondrichthyes; order Orectolobiformes; family Hemiscylliidae; genus Chiloscyllium; species Chiloscyllium plagiosum. The sequence goes on along the minus strand of NW_028270139.1, from coordinate 14,525,906 downwards.
ACTTCAGGTACAGGAAAAAGGTAGATCGGTTACAGTCAGGGGATGGAAAGGGAACAGGCAGACAGTGCAGGGATCCACTGTGGCTGTTCCCGTCAATAACAAGTATGCCATTTGGATACTCTTGGGGCACAAGTCTCAGGCATAGTCTGTCCCTGTTGCTCAGAAGGAAAGGGGGGAGGGGGGAGAGCATTAGTCATTGGGGACTCCATGGTTAGGGGCACAGATAGGAGATTCTGTGGGAATGAGAGAGACTCACAATTGATGTGTTGCCTCCCAGGTGCTAGGGTTCATGATGTCTCGGATTGTGTTTTTGGGATCCTTGAGAGGAAGGGGAAGCAGCCCCAAGTCGTGGTCCACATGGCGACTAATGACATAGATAGGAAAAGGGATGGGGATTTAAGGCAGAAATTCAGGGAGCGAGGGTGGAAGCTTAGAGCTAGAACAAACAGAGTTTTTATCTCTGATTTGTTACCTGTGCCATGTGCTAGTGAGGCAAGGAATAGGGAGAGAGAGCAATTGAACACGTGGCTCCAGGGATGGTGCAGATGAAGGGATTCGGATACTTGGATAATTGGGGCTCATTCTGGGGTGGGTGGGTCCTTGACAAACGGGATGGTCTACACCTGAATCAGAGGGGTACCAATATGCTGGGGAGGAAGGTTTGCTAATGATCTTCGGGAGGGTTTAAACAAATTCAATAGGGGGATGGGAATGTGAATTGTATCTCCAGTGTACAGGAGGTCGAGAGTAGTGAGGTCATAAGTAAGGTTTCAAGGTCACAAAAGTGTACCAGCAGGCAGGAAGGTGTGTCTATTTCAATGCCAGTAGCATCCGGAATAACTTGCAGCATGGGTTGGTACCTGGGACTTTGATAGTGTGGCCATTTCAGAGACATGGATGGAGCAGGGACATGAATGCTTGTGGCAGGTTCCGGGATTTAGATGTTTCAGTCAGACCAGGGAAGGTGGTAAAAGAGGAGGAGGTGTGGCATTGTTAGTCAAGGACAGTATTACGGTGGCAGAAAGGACATTTGATGAAGACTCGTCTACAGAGGTAATATCGGTTGAGGTTAGAAAGGAGAGGTCACCTTTTTGGGAGTTTTCTAAAGGCCTCTGCAAAGTCCCAGAAATGTAAAGGAAAGGATAGCAAAGATGATTCTGGATAGGAGTGAGAGTAACAGGGTAGTTGTTATGGGGGACTTTAAGTTTCTAAATATTGACTGGAAACACTACAGTTCAAGCACTTTAGATGAAACAGTTTTTGTCCAACGTATGCAGGAGGGTTTCCTGACACAGTATGTAGATAGACCAACAAGAGGCAAGGCCACATTGGATTTGGTACTGGGTAATGAACCTGGCCAGATGTTAGATTTGGAGGTAGGTGAGCACTTTGGTGATGGTGACCTCAGTTCTGTGTCATTTACTTTAGCATGGAAAGGAATAGGTATGTAACACAGGGCAAGAGTTATAGCTGTGGGAAAGGCAATTATGATGCGATTTGGCAAGATTTAAGATGCATAGGCTGGTAAAGGAAACTTCAGGGGATGGACACAATTGAAATGTGGACCTTGTTCAAGGAATAGCTATTGCATGTCCTTGATAAGTATGTATCTGTCAGACAGGGAGGAGGTGGTTGAGCGAGTTAGCTGTGGGTTACTAAAGTTCAGTCTCTTCTCAAGGGGAAGAAGGGGGCTTATGTAAAGATGAGATGTGAAGGTTCAGTTAGGGCACTTGAGAGTTACAAGTTCGCCAAGAAAGACCAAAAGAGGGAGCTAAGAAGATCCAGGAGGGGGCATCAGGAGTCATTGGTGGACAGGATCAAAGAAATCCAAAAGCTTTCTGTAGGTATATCAGGAATAAAAGAATGACTAGAGTAAGCTTAGGGCCAATCCAGCATCATAGTGTGAAGTTATGCGTGGAGACCGAGAAGATAGGCGAATGAACATTTTTCGTCAGTATTCACAATGGAAAAAAAATGTTGCTGAGGACAACACTGAGATATAGGCTATTAGACTAGAGGGGGTAGAGGTTCAGAAGGAGGTGTTAGCAATTGTAGAAAGTGTGAAAATAACTAAGTCCCCAGGGTCGGATGGGATTTATCCTAGGATTGTCTGGGAAGATCAGGAGGAGACTGCAGAACTGTGGCTTTGATCTTTGTCATCATTGTCTACCGAAATAGTGCCAGAAGACCTGGAGGATAGTAAATGTTGTCCCCTTGTTCATGAAGGGGAGTACCGATAACCCTGGTAACTATATAGGCCAGTGAGCCTTACTTTGGTTGTGGGTACAACGTTGGAATGAATTATAAGATATCGGATTTATAATCACCTAGAAAGGAATAATTTGATCAGGGATAGTCAATATGGTTTTGGGAAGGGTAGGTTGTGCCTCACAAATCTTATTGAGTTCTTTGAGAAGGTAACCAAACAGGTGGATGAGGGTAAAGCAGTTGATGTGGTGTATATGGATTTCAGTAAGGCATTTGATCAGGTTCCCCACAGTAGGCTATTGCGGAAAACATGGAGGCATGGGATTGAGGGTGATTTAGCAGTTTTGACCAGTAATTGGCTAGCTGAAAGAAGATAGGGTGGTGGTTGATGGGAAATGCGCATCCTGGAGTTCAGTTACTAGTTGTGTACCACAAGGATCTGTTTGGGGCCACTGCTGTTTGTCATTTTTATAAATGACCTGGATGAGGGCGTAGAAGGATGGGTTAGCAAATTTGAGGATGACACTAAGGTTAGCAGAGTTGTAGACAGTGCGGAAGGATGTTGCGACTTATGGAGGGACATCGATAAGCTGCAGAGCTGGGCTGAGCTGTGGCAAATGGAGTTTAATGCGGAAATGTGTGAGATGATTCACTTTGGAAGGAGGAATAAGAATAAAGAGTACTGGACTAATGGTAAGATTCTTGGTGGTGTGGATGAGCAAAGAGTGTCCATGTGCATAGATCCCTGAAGTTGTTCTTAAGAAGCATACGGTGTGTTAGATTTTATTAGTAGAGGGATTGAGTTTCGGAGCCATGAGGTCATATTGCAGATATACAAACCTCTGATGCGCCCATATTTGGAGTATTGCATCCAGTTCTGGTTACCACATTACAGGGAGGATGTGGACAAGTTGGAAAGGTTGCAGAAAAGATTTACCAGGATGTTACCCGGTGTGGAGGGAAGGTCTTGCAAGGAAAGACCGAGAGACTTGAGGCTGTTTTTGTTAGAGAGAGGAAGGCTGAGAAGTGACTTAATCGAGACATACAAGATGATCAGAGGGTTAGATAGTGTGGACAGTGAGAGCTTTTTCTTCAGATGGTGATGGTGAGCACGAGGGGACATAGTTTTAAATTGCGGGGTGATAGATATAGGACAGATGTCAGAGGTAGGTTCTTTACTCAGAGTGGTAAGGGTGTTGAATGCCATGCCTGCAACAGTAGTAGACTCGCCAACTTCAAGGGCACTTTAATGGCCATTGGATAAGCATATGAATGAGAATGGAATAGTGTAGGTTAGGTGGGCTTCAAATTGGTTTCACAGGTCAGCACAACATCAAAAACCAAAATGCCTGTACTGCGTTGTAATGTTGTATGTTCTTGGCCTTCCATCTTGGACTCTGAGGTTCCTGCATTGCTTGGCGGAGGGGGAAAATACATGATATTTGATGGCCTTTCTTAGCTGTTCTGAGGAGCCAGGTCCTGTTTACGAGATAGCAGCTTTCATGTGATGCACAATTTTGTTGAGTCAAGATTAGAGGGGTGCTGGAAATGCACAGCAGGTCAGGCAGCATCCGAGGAGCAGGAAAATCGATTGTTTCGGGCAGGAGCCGTTCATCACGAATGACTCTGACTTTGTACATCACGGGACCTGAATTTGCTTTGTACCATGCTTGGCCATTTTCGTGGTGTGGACACAACTTTATCCCCTGAAGCAAAATGTCTCTCTCTTGCTTAGAGGAGGCAAGTGGCCAGCACTGGTATTCCTGCAGCCATTTCACCACCACCACTCTCCCCAACAATTCCCCCCTAACTCCGGTCTAGGAATATCATGATTTAACCTTGATGCGGAGTCTTCTCCCCATTAACAGTTCAGCTGCAACTATTGTTGTAGTTTTGGGGGGGAGAGTACTATAATCAAACAGGAACCTGGACAGTTTGGTATCAAGTGAAGCTGTTGGCTGTTTATTAAAGCCTGTCTTCAATGTTTGGACTGCTCTTTCCACCAGACAATTGGATGATTGCTGGTTTGAGACTGTCCAAACATGCCAGATGCCATTCATCTTTAGGAAATACTCAAAATCCTAGCTAGTAAATGATGTCTGTGACCAATACTTCCAGGAATCCATGTCTCGCAGCTCGCAGCTTTTCAATTGTCATTCCTGAGTTTGCCAAATGAACACTATGTATGTCCAGCCACTTTGAATGGGCATGGACAATGACCAAGAAAATTGAGCCCATGAAAGGACTAGTATAGTCAATGTGTAACTAAGTCCTGGGTTTACCTGGACTTTCCCACTAACGTCAGGGTGCTGGTGGTGGTACTTTCTGTCCTTGTTGGCACAATGGGCACTGCCCCACAATTGAGCTATTTTGGCATCCAATCCTGGCCAACAGACATAACCTTTTGCCAACATTTTCATTTTGGAAGCTGCTGGATGACCCTGGTAGAGCTCAGCCGGTATCTGGCAGCAACCAGAGGTGGCATGGTGGCAGCGCCAGGGACCCGGGTTCAATTCCAGCCTCTGGCGACGGTCTGTATGGAGTTTGCACATTCTCCCTACCTCTGCGTAGGTTTCCTCCAGGTGCTCCAGTTTCCTCCCACAGTCCAAAGATGTGCAGGTCAGGGGAACTGGCCGTGCTAAATTGCTGAGAGTGTTCAGGGATGTGTAGGTTGGGTGCATTAGTCAGGGGTATAAAAAGGGTAGGGGAATGAGTCTGGGTGGGCTACTCTTTGGAGGGTCGGTGTGAACTTGTTGGGCCAAAGGGCCTGTTTCCACACTGTTGGAATTCTAATTCTAACCTTTACACTTGCACACTGTAATAAAATGCCGTCCTCTACTGTGATCTCATTGTGCCGGGTCCAGGAAGATTTCAATCCTGGATGTGATGGCCCTTTTGTTTCCCTTGGTTCGAGAACAGACAAATAAAACCAATAGCATTTCAGAATTAGGGGAGGCTTGGGGTCATAATGTTTCTTACTGAATCTGTCAACTAGTGGAAGGTTTAATATTTCGTGTCTCAGGGAATAATTGGCTTCTAATAATCGAAAATACTTTGGGTCCACAAACAGTCAGAAGGATTACTCATTGATTTTCATCTGCCTCAACGTCATTTTCCTAGTAAAAGTAATACATTCTTTGAACATACTGGGCCCAATCTTCGACGACAGGATTGAGTGAGCCAAGGTTCCCAAATAAAGGTATAATACCAGACATGCTTACCCCAACTCAAAGACCACAGTTGTGAGTGAATTTTCTTCAGGAGCATACTGTTTTCTCCCCTCATTACGGAAATAACTGCACAGAGGACGATATCCTGTCACCAAGTCACCTTTTATTCACGTGTACAGTACATGGGCTCTAACCAGCCAGCTCAGAGCCAGTCCCTAGAATGAAGAGATTCTCTAAATATCTTGTTCATATCTTACAGCCAGGGCTCCTTGATTGGCCCAGGTGAACACCCCCAATCAAAGATCCCACAGTCAATGGGAGCCACCTGACCCTTGTTCCAATCACTGCAGGCCCAATTTACAAGTGTCCAACTGACAAGGGTATATTTTCAAAATCTGTCATATGACCTTTGCCTGGACTTATGAATGACCACTTTAGATTGTACTGTATTGAGTTCCAACCTGGTACAAATCAACTTGCGAACAGACTCGAGTACAACTCAGGACTGCCTGTACATTAAAAGAATATGAATACTAATAACTGCACTCCATCTGAAATAATCAGTTACAAGTACTCTAATCTAATCTCAAATTTTGTTCAGACTTCCTATAAGCTTTCCATAGTTGTAAACTTGCATAGTTATCTTCAGTCCAGCTGTTGAAAAATGCTAATGCCCGAAACGTCGATTCTCCTGCCCCTCGGATACTGCCTGGCCTGCTATGTTTTTCCAACACCACATTTTTCAACTCTGGTACTCCAGCATCTGCAGTCCTCTCTTTCTTCAGTCCAGCTCCCTCAGATCAGAACTCTCAGTTCCGATGTTTTTTAACTTAGGAGTTTTGCATTTAAGACACTGTCTCTCTCTCTTTCTCTCCCCTCTCTTTCTCTTACTTGGCCCCTTTGGTACCTCTATCTCTGCCCTCACCTCCACACGCCTTCTCTCTATACACTCCCACTGACTGTTAGTTGAGTCTTTCAATTATCAAGGGTTTTAAACCCTTTTAGCTAATGTGCAGAATTTCAATTGAATTGTACTTCAAAGCAGTCGGTTGTAGCCAGTTTGTTCCAAAACTGAACAAAGAGAAAGTGAAGACTGCAGATCCTGGAGGTCAGAATCAAAAAGCCTGGTGTTGGAAAAGCACAGCCAGTCGGGCAGCACTGGAGGTCCAGAAGAGTTGACGTTTCAAGAGCTTATGCTTGAAATGTCAACTCTCCTGCTCCTTGGATGCTGCCTGACCAGCTGTGTGTTTCCAACACCACACTTTTTGACCCAAAACTCAACCAATTTATTTGAAGTGGAACCACACACAAGAGTGGTACCCACCCGTTATTAGCTTCTTGTTGATCCTTCTCTACTCTTGTTTAATTCTCAGACAGTTTGGTCACATGGTTGCTGGAAGTAATTTGTATTTTACAAGAAATTATCCTTCAGAGAAATGTAGTTCTTCAAGCGATCATCACTGCAACCTAAAATATAGGGTTAAACTGAAAAGCATGTGCGGCATCACACATTTGAAATTAAATCTTAGAAATGCATTTAATTTCTAACTAATCTTTCCTGCATTCATTCAAAAACTGCTATCATGAGTAATTTTCAATTATTCTAGTGTTGGAAGTGATACTATGTAGTTGATACCCATGTTCTTTAAATTCTCATTTAGAATCCTAATCAACGATTTGGTGCTTCACTTGGAGCGCTTTCTTCTGGTAGAATTACAATCACAGGAATTGCAACTTCGAATCTTAAGCTGTGCTTAACAATTGGTATTCGGTATTCTGCAGTACGTCGTCAGTTTGGACCAACAGATCACTATGAAATACCGCTGCTCGAATATCAATTGCAGGTACGCGCCAATGTAATGTACGATGAAAAACCACTATTGAACGTAAGAGGCACAAATTGCATTAAAAATAATCTTTTCTTTGTTATTCCTGTGGAGTATTTTTCAATGTTGAAAGGGCTATTTAAAAACAAGTTGTTGTTGTTGTCATTTATATTACTAAACGGTATAGTTTGATTTGGTTTGTACTTTTTGCTAATGGTTTGATGGCCTTTTTCTTAACTCCACATTTAAACAATATCTGAATAAGTGCTTAGGTATTACAGTGACTAATAATAATGGAGACACAACAATTCTCTGATAAATGGGAACTCTTGTATGTAATTCAGTTCCTGTCAAATACCTGCACATGCAACCGATTCTGTTTATCAGAGTCTTAAAATCCATATGGTTTTGAGGATAATTTACATTCCCCTGCATTTTTGGGGATACAATATTGCTAAATGATAGATATGTGACCCTTTAATGCAACTTTCAGAAAGTGGAGTGCGGCAGTTTGTTTTAAGTGTGGGAATTTAAGCTAATCTCTACCTTACAATCTAATACTAATTGCTGCTGGTTCTTTGATAACATCAATTATTTAGTAGGGTTTAAAGGATAGTAGTTAAGTCTCTTTGGGGAAGGCAGATTTTATTAAAATAAGGCAGGAACTGGCCACAACAGACTGAGAACAACAACTGTCAGATAAGTCTACAGCATAGCAATGGGGATATTAAAAAATATAGCTGGGGAGAGTACAGATCCAATGTGTACCCTTGAGAGCGAAAGATAGGAGCAGTGAGTTCAGAGAACCTTCAATGTCAAGGACAATTCAGGACTGCATAAAGAAGAAGAGTAGACTTTTGGCAAATCCAAAGACAGTAATTCAGCTGCCGCCGAGAGAAAAGCAGGAAGTGTATAAAGGAACTTAAGAAAGCAATTAGAAGAGCAAAAAGAGGACCTGAGAATAGACTTCTGAACAGGACTAGGGAGAATCACAAGATATTTTAGAAATACATTAAGGAAAATCTTAACAAGGGAAAGAGTAGGGCCCATTAGGGACCTGTGTGTGAAGTTGCAGGACATTGGAAGGATGTTGAATGAATACTTGTCTTCAGTCTTCTCTGGAAAAGGAGAACATAGGTATGGACTTCTGCAAAAGGAAATGTGAGGAACTTACCATTTCCTATGTCAAACTGTGTAAGGTATTGGAGGCTCTGTCAGGCATAAGAACAGACAAATCCCCTGGCCCAGATGAATTGCATCCCAGACTGTTGTGGGAGCTGAGGCAAGAAATTGCAGGGTCTGTAACTCAATTTTTTAATTTCTCACTGGCCACAGGTGAAATGCTAGCGGACTGGAGGATGGCTAATGTGGTTCCATTTTTTAAGAGGAGTGGTAGGGATGAACAGGAAATTACAGACTGGTGAATCTCACATCAGTGGTAGGAAAACTATTGGAGAAAATTCTGAAGGAGCAAATTAATATTCACTTGGAAAGGTGTGGGATAATTAGGGATAATCGGCATGCCTTTGTCAGAGGGAGGTCATGCCTAACAAATTTGTTAGAATTTTTTGAAAATGTGATCAAGTGTGTGGGTGATGGAAGTTCAGTTTATATGGATTTTAGCAAAATTGTTGACAAGGTCCCATGTGGGAAACTGAGAAGGTTAACGAAATAGAGTTGAGAGAAACTTGGCATCAGAATCTGGCTTAGTAAAAGGACACAAAGGGTCTATTAGATTAGATTAAATTACTTTTTAGATTAGATTAGATTACTTACAGTGTGGTAGTGGTAGAAGGCTGTTTGGGTGACTGAAGGCCAGCATCCAATAGTGTACTTTTGTTGGCAGGTTTTATATTCTTCACAAGCAAGAACAGGGATTTTAAAATATTGTGTTATATGCGTAAATGTTTCTTGGGAGTTTAGTTGAAAGTGTTCGTGGTTCCCCATAATCTTTTCACCAACTCCAAGGCTTATTTCAGGAGCATGATGAAATACTTACCCTTCAGCAACACTCAAATAGCTCATTGCCATCCAGAACAAAGCAACCTTCTTGACTGACAGTGATCCCCAACCTGAAACATTGACTCCCTCCATCATCTGGATTTTACGGCTGTAATGTATACCCTTTCCAAAATGCATTTCAAACATGTTGCCAAGGCAACACTTCCTGAAACCATGATCTTGACCACCTAAAAAGACAAGGGCAGCATGTGTATGGAAACCCCCCTACTTCTAAGTTCCATTCCAAATTACACACCACCCTGTCTCGGACAATATCCTTCAAATCTTCGCCTCAGAAGATTGGTCCTTCTAGCACATGGACTTCAGCGATTCAAGGAAGCAATGCATTACTAATTCAATGGCAAGTAGGGATAAGAAATAAGTGCTGGTACCCAAATCCCATTAATGATGTAAAAAATAAAAGAGCTTAACTTTGACACACTGCATGAAAATCCTTTTAATACTTGCAGTTTGGCTTGGCATGAAGTAGGGATTCTGGGGAGATAGCAGAATTGTGACTGCCAGACTTGATGCCTTCAGGAAAGTGGAAAACTAATAAGAAAATGCTATAGGAAATTTTAAAAAGCACAAACAGATGAAATTTCATCAGAGTGTCTAGATAGATCATTATCACAAGTTAACCTCTTGTTTTTTTTTGTTGTTTATAAAACAGACGTTGCAGTACCTTGACATCTGGGCCTGTAGGTCTGGATTCAAGTCCCACCTGCCCTGGAGGTGTATTATGCCATGTCCAAGTAGGTTGATGAAACTAACTATAGTACAGACATTTTCTCTTTCCCTCATTTCATTATTGGCTGAATTTGAATACCTGTTCTTAAATTAACACCATAGCAACATTTCATGTCGGAAATACCAAAATATATTTTGGGGCCTGTCAGTACTCATTGTTTATTTGATGCCCATCTGACTTTGCCGTTGGTTGCATTATGAAACGCGACTCCCTGCAAGATGAGATGAACCTGGAGTTGATAACTAGTAATAATAGTTTAAAAAAAATTTGCTCAAATGCTGTCAACTAGACTCTTAAAATCAAACGAGTAGGATTGTGATCGGATCCATTTGTTTAAGCAAACGATAATCTTAGATTCAGGCAGAACTGACTTTTCAATGGATAAAAATTGCAGTTCCAATAACTTTGCAATTGTAATGAAAGACTAAGGCGAAACAAAAATCTCATTCAAATGGAACACAGTTATGAGAAGAGCTTCAGAAAGCATTAAGAAAGAAACAGTAAAGGAAATATTGTATTTTTTCAATGAGTTATTTTGAATGAAAGTCAGTAAATCCCATAACATTGAGGAGAAAATAACATCAAGCACTGCACCTTTTCAAGGAGATCATATTTATCTTGAAATCTTCAAAAGCCATTGTAAGTTATACAATGAGGAGAAAGTGAGGTCTGCAGATGCTGGAGATCAGAGCTGAAAATGTGTTGCTGGAAAAGCGCAGCAGGTCAGGCAGCATCCAAGGAGCAGGAGAATCGACGTTTCGGGCATAAGCCCTTCTTCAGGAAAGCCCTTTCTGAAGAAGGGCTTATGCCTGAAACGTCGATTCTCCTGTTTCCTGGATGCTGCCTGACCTGCTGCGCTTTTCCAGCAACACATTTTCAGCTAAGTTATACAATGGACAGTGCTGAGTGATTCCAAAACCAATGGATTAGATCTAAGCTCTGCATCTCTATCACATTCAGTTGTGAATAGTAATGGACAGTTAAATAACTCACGAGAGCAGAAGGCTCCACAGATACCCTCATCCTTACTGAAAGAAGAGTACACCTTTTGTCTTTGATGTGTTTGCATCCATCTTCAATCAGAGATGCCGATTGAATAAATCATTTCAGCCTCCACCTGAAGGCTGAAGACACTGGGCACTGAAAAAGTTGTTGGCTCTGACAATATTCCACAGCAGTACTGACAATTTGTAGTCCAGAACTTAGCCTTGCCAAACTATTCTCGTATAGCTACGTCAAACATGGGTCAATGGACTGAAAAATAGCAGATGGAGTTCAATCTAGATAAATGCAAGGTATTACACTTTGGAACAGCAAACAATGGTGGGACTTGTACAATTAATGGTAGGTCCTTGGGTAGTGTTGTACAACAGAGGCACCTGGGAGTGCATGTGCATAATTCTCTTAAATTTGTATCACATATAGACAGGATGGTTAAAAGGTCGTTGAGCATGCTTGCCTTCATTGTTCAAACCTTTTGCATATAGACAAAAGATGGAAAATTATAGGCCAATTAGCCTAACCTCGGTTGTTGGTAAAATTCTAGAATCCATCGTTAAGGATGAGGTTTCTAAATTCTTGGAAGAGCAGGGTCGGATTAGAACAAGTCAACATGGATTTAGTAAGGGGAGGTCGTGCCTGACAAACATGTTAGAATTCTTTGAAGAGGTGACAATTAGGTTAGACCAGGGAAACCCAGTGGATGTGGTCTATCTAGACTTCCAAAAGGCCTTAGATAAGGTGCCACACGGGAGGCTGCTGAGTCAGGTGAGGGCCCATTCGAGGTGAGCTACTGGTATGGATTGAGGATTGGCTGTCTGACAGAAGGCAGAGAGTTGGGATAAAAGGTTCTTTTTCGGAATGGCAGCCGGTGACAAACGGTGTCCCACAGGGTTCAGTGTTGGGGCTGCAGCTGTTCACGTTATATATCAATGATCTTGATGAAGGGACTGGGGGAATTCTAGCAAAGTTTGCCGATGATACGAAGTTAGGTGGACAGGCAGGTAGTACTGAGCAAGTGGGGAGGCTGCAGAAGGATGTAGACAGTTGGGAGAGTGGTCCAGGAAATGGCTGATGAAATTCAACGTGAGCAAATGTGAGGTCTTGCACTTTGGAAAAAAGAATGCAAGCATGGACTACTTTCTAAATGGTGAGAAAATTCATAAAGCCAAAGTACAAAGGGATCTGGGAATGCTAGTCGAGGATTCTCTAAAGGTAAACGTGCAGGTTGAATCCGTGATTAAGAAAGCGAATGCAATGTTGTCACTTATCTCAAGAGGGTTGGAATATAAAAGCAGCGATGTGTTACTGAGCCTTTATAAAGCTCTAGTTAGGCCCCATTTGGAGTACTGTGTCCAGTTTTGGGCCCCACACCTCAGGAGGGGCATACTGGCACTGGAGCATGTCCAGAGGAGATTCACACGAATGATCCCTGGAATGGCAGGTCTAACATACGAAGAACGGCTGAGGATCCTGGGATTGTATTCATTGGAGTTTAGAAGGTTAAGGGAGATCTAATAGAAACTTACAAGATAATACATGGCCTGGAAAGGGTGGACGCTAAGAAATTGTTTCCGTTAGGCGAGGAGACTAGGACCTGTGGGCACAGCCTTAGAATTAGAGGGGGTAAATTCAGAACAGAAATGCGGAGACATTTCTTCAGCCAGAGAGTGGTGGGCCTGTGGAATTCATTGCCGCGGAGTGCAGTGGAAGCTGGGACGCTAAATGGCTTCAAGGCCGAGATTGATAAATTCTTGATGTCACAAGGAAATAGGGCTACGGGGAGAATGCGGGTAAGTGGAGTTGAAATGCCCATCAGCCATGATTAAATGGCGGAGTGGACTCGATGGGCCGAATGGCCTTACTTCCACTCCTATGTTCCTATGTCTTATGGTCTTAATACTGAGACCCTTATTGCTATATAAATAAGAAAAATAAATGAACATGTGGGGGAAATGTTAAGCAAATTTTCAGACAAAACCAAGATTATTAGAGTGGCTAATAATGAAGAAGATGGTTATAGGTTACAGGAAGATGTAAATAGTTGGTCAGATGGGCAGAGCAGTGGCACGTGGTATTTAACCCTGGTAAGTGTGAGATGATGCACTTTGGAAGAAGAAACAAGATGAGGGAGCATTTAATGAATGACAGGACACTTGGGGTAATTATTCACAGTTTCTGAAGTCAGCGAAGCGCATGAACAGGATATTTATGAAGGGACACTTGCTTTCACCAGTCATGGCATAGGTATAAGAGCAAGGAGGTAATGTTAGACTTGTACAAAGCATTGGTCAGTCCACAACTAGAGTACTGTGAGCAGTTTGTCATCTCAATACAGGAAAGATGTGATAGTGCTGGAGGGGTACAGAATGTTGCTTAGCGTGAAGAAATTGACCTATAAAGGGAGACTAGATAGACTTGGAATGTTTTCTTTAGAGCAGAGAAGATGGAGGGGGGCACCTTATTAAGATGTATGAGATTATGAGGAATATGGACAGAGTGAATAGGGAGCAGTTTGATTGAGGGGTCAATCACAAGAGGGCATAGTTTTTGGGGTAAGGGGCAAGAGATTTAGAGGAGATTTGGGAAAAATCTTTTTCACTCAGCAGCTGGTGGTAATCTGGAATGCACTGCCTGGGAAGCTGGGTGGATGCTGGAAATCTTATAACCTTCAAAAATATTTGGATGAATACTTCAAATATCTATCCTAGTGGGTGGTGTGGGAGTTTGAAGTTTTGTTTCCATGCAGTACAAACATACATAGGATGATTGAACAGATCAAGGAGTACAAGTAATTGTCACAGAGAAGGTGCACCTAAAGCAAGATCAAAATTAGATTTGAAATTTGAAAGGTCTGTTCAGAAGTCTAATAACAGTAGGGAAGAAACTGCTCTTGAACCTGTTGGTATGTGTGTTTAAGCTTTTGTGTCTTCTGCTGATGGAAGAGGTTGGAAGAGATTATAACCAAGTTAGAGGGATTGTTGATAATGTTGGCTGCCTTTACATGTCACCGAGAAGTGTAGATGGAATCAATGAATGGAGAGTTTGATTGAGCGTTCTGGGCTGTGTTCACAATTTTCTGTAGTTTCTTACAGTCCTGGGCAGAGTAATTGCTGTACAAAACCGTGATGCATCCAGATAGAAAGCTTTCTATCGTGCATCTCTAAAGGTTGGTGAAGGTCATTATGGACATACCAAAACTACTTAGCCTCCTGAGGAAGAAGAGGATTTGTTGTGTTGTCTTGACCATTGCATCAACATGAGTGGTCGACGACAGATTGTCAGATGCTCTCGACCATCTCCACCTCAGCTCCATTGATGCTGTCCTCATTGCTTCTTGAAGTCAATGATCAGCTCTTTAATTTTGCTGACATTGACATAGAGGAAGGGATTGTTTTTGTTGCACCATATCACCAAGCACACTATCTCTTTCCTGTATTCTGTCTTGTCATTGTTTGATATCTGGCCTACAATGGTGGTGTTGTCAGTAAACTTGTAGATGGAGTCCGGACAAAATTTTGTCTTGAGTGTACAGGAGTACAATAGGGGGCTGAGTATACATCCTTGAGGGGCACCAGACTTGAGGATTTCATGGAGGAAGTGCTGTTGCCTATCTTCACTGATTGTGCTCTAGAGGTCGAGGGTCCTGTAACAGAAGGCGGACCAGAGATTTAGATCTCTGAGTTTGGAGATTGGTTTGATCGGGATTAGTGTTGAAGCGGAGCTGTAGTCAATAAGTAGAAGCATGAAGTATTATCCAGATATTACAGAGATTAGTGTAGGGCCAGGGAGGCTGTACCAAAGACCATGAGCTGGGAAATTAGTGAAGGATTAATTTAGAAGTGCCAGGGTTAAGTAAAGGTCAGAATAAGGGGTTAAGGTAAAGGGAGTATCTTTAAGTAATTAGAAACATTAGCAAATAAGACTAAGTTCATGTACAATTCATGGCAGGTGAGGTGAGTTGAGTGTAATGTGTGACCTGTTATGTGTGGGAAGTCATGGACCCTATCAGCAATCTTGATGACCAGGTGGAGGAAGTGCTCCCAATTATATAAAATGAGTGGAGACACTAGCACATCTGCAAAGCTGGGCAATACATGGATAGCACATTTAGAGAGGTGGTCCCACGCTATTTTGAAGGACTGGAGGAAAGAAGGAAATGGGTGACCACTAGGCCATCAAAGAGAATCCAGTGATAATGCAGGAGACCACGGGAGTCCTGCTTACGAGTTTGTTTATTCTCTGCCTCTGTCTGCACTCCCTTGAGGAACCAGCGCTTCATCAGTTTCCAAACTTCTAGCATCACATGACCTGAGTGTATGGGGGTGGGAGAGGAAGAAAAAAGCAAAAACAATGATTAGGATACATTAGTTAGGGGAACAGACATGTGTTTCTCTGGCTGAAGGTGCGACTGACAAGATGGTGTGTGGCCTCCATGGTGTCAGGGTCAAAAATGTCATGAGTGGCTGCAGGGATTCTATGATGAGACATGGGTCATGGTACACATTAACACTGATGAATGTAGGTAGAATGGTTGATAAGATCTTGCATCAAAAATTGTGGAGCTAGGCAGTAGACTAAAGAACAGGGCCTCAAATGTTGAAATTATTCCTGGTGCCAAATCTAGTGAGTTTAGAAATGGGAGAATAGGGCAGATTAGTACATGGCTCAAGAATTGATGCATGAGGAATGATTTAGATTCATGGATCACTGGGATCATTTCTTGGAGGTTGGGACCTGCACAAGCAAGATGGTTTGCACCTGAACCAGAATAGGACTAACACCCGTGCAGGTGCCTTTTCTCGTGCTGTCGGAAGGAACTTAAACTAGCTTGGGAGTGGGATGGGACAAAGAGAGTTAGTTTAAAAAAAAGCGGAAATGGCGTATTTTAGTGAAGGGACCAAGGCAGGGGAGATTCAGGCATGTTGAGTTTACAAGAATTGGAGGGTTTGAGATCTTGCAAGAGACAAAATAGATGAGCGCTATTTTCCCTGGAGGCTGAGGGGGTGACTTTGTAGAAATCAGAAGGGACATGGATAGGCTAAATAACAAGGACTTTTCACCAGGTTGGGGGAGTCCAAAACTAGAGGGCATAGGTTTAAGGTGAGAGCAGAAAGATTTAAAAGGGACCTAAGGGGCAATTTTTTTCATGCATGTATGGAATGTGCTACCAGAGCAAGTAGTGGAGGCTGGTACAATTACAATATTTAAAAGGCATCTGGAAGGGTATATAAATAGAAAGAATTTAGAGGGATATGGGCCAAATGTTGGCAAACAGGACCAGATTAATTTAGGATATCTGGTCGGCATGGACGAGTTGGACTGAAGAGTCTGTTTTCATGCTGAAGATGTCTATGACTCCGTGTTAGGTTTTGGCTGAAGTAGACTGGGACAGCTACTACTGGGTAGGCCTACAGCAGAACAGTGGGGTGCAATCAGAATTGAATTGGTGAGAGTCTAGACCCAATATTTAAAATATTGGAGCAACAAGTCAAGTGAACCCTGGATGTCAAGGAATATTCAGGACTGTATAAGAAGGAAAAGAGAGTCTTTGGACAGATGCAAAGGGAGAAAATTGACAGAGGCTCAAGTGGAGTATAGATAGTGCAAGCGGAGGTCAGGGGGAATCTTAAAACAATTAGGAGAGCAAAGAGAGGGCATGAAAAAAGCTAAAGGACAAGATTATAGAGAATCCCAACGTGCTTTAAAGGTATATCAAGGGAAAGCAAACAACCAGGGAAAGAGTAGAGCCCGTTCGTAATCAAGGGGAACAATCCATACGTAAAGTTGGAGGCCATTGGTAGGATGTTAAATGAATGTTTCACATATGTGTTCTCTTTGGAGAAGGAGTATATAGGTAGAGAATTTGGGAAGAGAGACTGTGAGCTTCTTAAGCAGTTTGATATCGGCAGTGGGGAAGTATTGGAAATCTTGGCAGGATTAAAAGTGGACAAATCAGCATCCAGATGAGTTGTATCCCATGGTGCTGTGGGAGACGAGGGAGAAAATTGCTCTGGCCCAAACTTTTAATTCCTCTCTGGCAACTTGGGAAGTACCACAGGAATGGAGCTGATGTGGTTCCACTTTTCACAACCACTGAGTTTCTCATCAGTGACAGGGAAACTCTTGGAAAAAATTCTCAAGTACAAAATTAATCTCCACTCAAAGAGACAAGTTTTGATCAGGGTTAGTCAGCATGGCTGTGTCAGAAGGAGGTCATGTTGAACAAATTTGCATTTTTCAATGAGGTGATCTGGTGTGTAAATGAGCGTAGCGCATTTGATGATGTTTACAGAGGAACCTCGATTATCCGAAAGACACGGGCGGGGAATATTTTGTTCAGTTAATCAATGTCGGATAACACAGTTAGCCACTCATTGGGACCTTATGATCTTGTTCAGATAATCCTAAACTTGGTTAATCGAATGCCAGATAATCGAGATTTCTCTGTATATGGATTTCAGCAAAGCCTTTGACAAGGTCCCACATGGGAGACTGATAAAGATGGTAAACACACATGGGTTCCAGAGTAAATCGGCAAGTTGGATTCAAAATTGGCTTAGTGGTACGAGATGGAAGGTGGTGGTAAAGCCTGTTTGTGTGACAGGAGATTGGTGTCCAGTGGCGGACCACATTTTTTTGTTATACACAATAGAAAAGAAAATGGTGGGGGGAGGGATCATAAGTAAGTTTGCAGATGACATGAAAATTGGCCAAGTAGGTTTCTGTGAAGAAGAAGAAGGTCTTATGTAATAGTAGGATATGGGTGATTGGTCAGATGAGAATTTAAGCCTGAAAAGTGTGAGTTGATGCACTTTGGAAGAAGTAACAGGACAAGGGAGTTTTCAATTAATGATAGGACTCAAGGAAGCTCAGAGAAACAGAGGGATCTTGGGGTGTTTGCCCATAAGACCCTGAAGGCAGCAGGTCAGGTTAATAGAATGTTTAAGAAGGTATACATGACATTTACCTTTATCAGTCATGGCAAAGATAATAAGGGCAAGGAGGTATGTTGGAACGGTTCTGGACTTTTGGGTTAGACCACAGCTGGAGTACTGAATGCAGTTCTAGTCACTGCACAGTAAGAAGGATGTGATTGCACTGGAAGGAATGCAGTGAGATTCATCAGATTGTTGCCTGGGATGGAGTAGTTTAGCTATGAAGAGAGACTCAACAAGCTTGGGTTGTTTTCTTTCGAGCAGAAAAAGCTGAGAAGGGATCTGATTGAGGTATCCAGCATATATGAGATGGATGGATAGAAAACAATTGTTTCCCCTAGTCGAAGGGTCAATATCAAGGAAGTACAATTTAAAGATGAAAGGCAGGTTGTTTAAAGGGGGTTTGAGGGAAAAAAAAGTTCACTGAGTTTTTTGGGAATTTGGAATGCAATGTTTGGGAGGGTAATTGAGGCAGGGACCTTGAACATTTAAAAAGTACTTGGATTAGCACATGAAATATCATAACATTCAAGGCAGTGGGGCAAGTGCTAGAAAGTGGGACCAGTGTGTTGAAGTATCTCTTCTGTACTATATGATTCTGATTCATAATCATGTCATCCTCACCTAAATAATCATATTACCACATTTTATTGGTTACAATCCAAAAGTGTTGCTTATGCAGAGAGTTTTTAATAAAACATATGTTTCCTTTTGGGTGTGCTTCTCTGTGCATAGGTAAGATAACCAGCCCACATTCAACAGCATATGACGTCGTCATGTTCCACTCTCATTTCATGATAGGCATTTTCACATTATTTTCATGGGATCCCATGGAAAGATTCTAGGGGCCTTCTGAAATCAGCAAAATCCAGTTTGAAAAATCTGTACCAGAAACATCTTTCCCACTCTATAAATTAGTTCATTCGCTTAACTCTTTTGCTAATTAAAAGAAATCATTGTAAAAGATGTTGTAGAGGCATTTCCAAATATATTCTTTGATCTCCACGTAAAGTAGGAAGATGATGGCCTAGTGAAAAAAAAGTTTCAACAGGTATTCAGAAAAATGACAGAAATTTCTGTTTACTCTGTTTCTTCAAGCCCTCTACTAGAATTGTTACAAAGATCATGCATTGTTATTGTTATCGGGTAGTGTTATTGTTTTTCTAATACGTCACTTTTCTTGTGTTGTACAACTTAAATGAAATATTTACCTTTATTTCAGCAATGGCGACTTATTCCCTTTGTGGCAGCCACCTATGCGTTAGACCACTTTTTTAAATCACTGTTCATAAATTCTGTTGAATATCAAAGAGGAATGTTGATGAAGGACAAGAGTGAGAGACAGGCAAGTGTGGTTACAAATTGTACATGCTTATTCTGTGGAGCTAGATCTGCTTTTGAAAATTGCCAAAAATTGTAAACAGTACCAATAAATAATTAAGTTTAAATGTATCTGTCTTAATAGAGATTCTTGCACATTTAGGAATGCAAATTGATTTGCCTGTTCAATAATATTAGCATGACATTTTATTTTTATTATCAGCATGCAAGTATGTTGTTTTAACAATAAGAGAGTAACTCACCTGAAAATTAGTCTGCTGCTGAATATGCAAGTTCTTCTCAAGTGATAATATCACTAATATTCCACATTTCTTTGAAAACTGCTTAAAGTTGTCAAACTTGGCTTCTTAACAGTATATTTGATTTGAAACTGACTGTGACCTTCTGATGCTTTTAGTGTATTAGAAACCTTTCACATGAAAAATCAATTTGTTTACATATGATTTTGTTGTTTTCCAAGCCTATCATTCTACGCATTCCCTTTTATAAGCACATTTCCATTGACAAAATAGTCAACTTGCCAATTCCTTGGCGGGTTCCTGTGGCATTCCAAACTTTGTATGAGGAAGAGAAGTTTCTTTGAGAATGAGTAAGTCATTTGCAATTTGACATGCATTAATTTGCCCTCATTCCAAGAACTATGCAGACGACATATGTACCTGAGTATGTGAGAGAGTTTGTCCTCTGCAGTTTACCTTGGTATTGGAATTACATAGAAATACAGAAAATAGGTGCAGGAGTAGGCTATTTGGGCCTTCACGACTGCACCACCATTCAATATGATTATGGCTGATCATGCAATCGGAGTATCCCATTCCTGCTTTTTCACCATGCCCTTTGATCCCTTTAGCCGCAAGGGCCATGTCCAGGTCTCTCTCAAATATATCTAAAGAACTGGCCCCAACAGCTTTCTGTGGGAGAGAATTCCGCAGGTTTACAATTTGTTGAGTGAAGAAATTCTTCCTTAACTCAATCCTGAATGGCTTACCCCTTATTCTTAGACCGGGACCCTCGTCCTGGACTTTCACAACATCAGGGACATTCTTTCTGCACCTAGCCTGTTCAGTCCCATCAAAATTTTACATGTTCCTACGAGATCCCCTCTCATTCTTCTAAATTCCAGCGAGTACAAGCCCAGTCGATCCAGTCTTTCTTCATATATCAGTCTTGCCATCCCAGGAATCAGTCAGGAGAATCTTAGCTGATCTCCCTGGTGGGCGGCACGGTGGCCCAGTGGTTAGCACTGCTGCCTCACAGCGCCTGTAGACCCGGGTTCAATTCCCGACTCAGGCGACTGACTGTGTGGAGTTTGCACATTCTCCCCGTGTCTGCGTGGGTTTCCTCCGGGTGCTCCGGTTTCCTCCCACAGTCCAAAGATGTGCGGGTCAGGTGAATTGGCCATGCTAAATTGCCCGTAGTGATAGGTTAAAGGGGTAAAGGTAGGGGTATGGGTGGGTTGCGCTTCGGCGGGTCGGTGTGGACTTGTTGGGCCGAAGGGCCTGTTTCCACACTGTAAGTAATCTAATCTAATCTAATAGTAAGAATGTCCTTCCCCAGAATAGGAGACCAAAACTGAACGCAATACTCAAGGTGAGGCCTCACCCAGGCCTCATATTACTCCAGCAAGACATCCTTACTCCAATACTCAAGTCCTCTTGCTATGACGGCAATTGGACTAACAAAACTGGTAGCAATGTGATGGAGAGACGCTGCCTTGAATATATGAGGGATGGTTTCCTTGACCAATATATCAAGGAACCAACTAGAAAGTAAGCCATCCTAGACTGGGTATTGTGCAATGAGAGAGGATTAATTAGCAACATTGTGGTGTTAGATCCTTCTGGGAACAGTGACCATAATATAGCAGAATTCTTCATTAAGATAGCGAGTGACACAATTAAATCTGAAAGTAGGGTCCTGAACTTAAAGCTCATTTTGCTGGTATGAAGCCATGCATTGGTTCGGATAAGCTGACTCAGGATACTTATGGGGTTGATGGTGGATCCGCAATAGCAGGCATTTAAAGAATTGCAATGTATCCTCTCAGTTAACTTCAATAAAGTTCCACCACCACATGGTTTGACCATGGTTGCAAAAGTGATTATAGCTTTAATTTTTTTCATGCCATTAGAATCCTTCTGTACTACAACTAAGGGCATTTGCCAGTCAGCCAATTGTTTCTGTGTCAAATAATGCACAAAAGACCTTGTTTGCTAGAGAATTTTTTTAAAAAATTGCTTGTGAACTGTTTACAGCAATGTAAGGATGAAGCCTTTTTTTCCACAGGCACAGTATCACCAAGTGTATATATCATTACTCATTCATGTTGTGAAACAAATAAGGGAGATTTTCTTTCTATTACTATCCAAATGATCTTGATTTACACCAATATTATCATACAAATTAATGCTTCGAGTACCAAAGTGACTTCATTTTATAAATGTTAATCTACAATTGATTGTGGAAACTCAATCATTAGAATACAGAATTAAGCAGATTACTACTTGTGCAGTTTAAAAGTGAGCATTGACTTGATAGATCGGTAATCTTGCCAAGGATACAAATGTTAAAGCCACTATTGCATTTCATGTACCTTTGCCATTGAGAGAAAAGTTTGAATTCCACAGGAAATTGGTGGACAGCAATATTGAGGTAGTGAAAAATGTGTATTAATTTTTCTCCCATTGTCATATAATCACACAAAAAACAGGCAGACATTATGGCAAATCAAGACTACTTGAAATTGATTTTCTACTCCCACATACCTAGCATGGAGCTTCAACTATCAGGAATGCTTGGCAGAAGATTGACTTTGTAAATCAATTGTATTGCTCTTGTTGAATAAGTAGCTCACTGTGACTATTTCTTTTCACAAAATGTTTATTTTATTTTTATATGTAGGCAGAGCTCGGTAAAGAAATTCATGCATTATCTAGTGCAAGTAAATCTCTTTGTTCATGGACAGCTCAACAAGGCATTCAAGAAGTCCGTGAAGCTTGTGGTGGTCACGGCTATCTTGCTGGTAAGTGCTCCTATCAATAATAGAGTCTCAGAATTAACTATTGAGTTTATATTGCACTCATTGAATTATGATGAGACGCTCTTGATCTAAAAACGTTTTGTTGCAAACTAGATCTGATAAATATCACATTTATCAACAATATTGCAGTTTGAAGAATTGTTCTAAGTAATAAGCTAGTAGTTTTAATTGTAATCATGTAGCAACTCCAGCTAGAACTGCAAAGCTTTATACAACAAATTTTATTCATATAGCATATTTAACATTGTACAATGACCAAGGAGTTTCACTAGAGAGCATCTATTAGGGCAGATGACCAAAATATTTGTCAAAGGAGATTTGGAAGTTGTAAGGAGTATCTTAAAGGAGGAAGAAGAGGACTAGCAGATTTGTTTATGGAGAAAATTTCTGAGGAAAATTTGGAGGAGCATATATAGTTTGGGAGGGTTGTAAAGCTGTAAATTTGCAGAGGTGGGTATCCAGGAGAACTAGTGGAAATGAGTACTACAATGAGTAAGAACTGATGTTGGTGAAATTAATGAGTCTTAAAATTGAGAATTCGCATGGACTTGATGGCTTTGGTTTTGATCTTCCAAAACTCCCTGGAATCCAGAACAGCTTCTGTAAAGTGGATGTTGGAATATGTAACACCCATATTCCAAGGAAGGTGAGACAGAGAAAAGGGGGAACTAGAGGCTAGTTATCCCTGACAAATTGTGTGGTTAATGTCAAAATCTATCATTGTGGACATGGTAAAGGAGAACATAGGTACTCATAATGAGTAAAGTCAGCATAGGTTAATGAAAGGAAAATCATGTTAAGAAATGTTTGTGAATGTTACTAGCAGGATAGCTAAGGTGAACCCGACACATGTTACTTATTTAAATTATGAAAAACAAAGATACCACGTTGCGGGTTATTACAAAAAAAATAAGGATCATAGTATTGAGTATTGTGAACGTAGGTTTAGACATTTTTGGTTTGGTAGGTTGAAACTGGGACATTTCTATGCTTGAGCCTCAAATACTACAATGAATACCTTGGATGAGCAGTCTGAGGGTAAACTCAGTTTGTGGCAAACTGAAGAAAAATGTAAGAAACAGTCCTAAATGCTGTACATGGCCTTTCTCAACTTCACAAAATCCTCAAGCAAGAAGACTTCTGGAGTATCACCCTCATTTTAAAAAATATATTCTTTTATGAATGTGAGTGTTCCTGTCATGGCCAGCATTTGTTACTGATACCTAATAACCCTTCAATTGACTGGCTTGCTGGATCATTTCAGAGGGCAAGTTAAACACATTGTTGTTGGCCTGGAGGGCCAACGCGTCACCAGATGAGGTGAGGAAGGTAGATTTATTTTTGCAAAGGAAATTGCTGGATTTTTGCAATCAATCACAGTTTCATGGTCACCATTAATGACAGTAGCTTTCGATTCCAGATTTATTTATTGAATTTGAATTGTACCAACTGCGATGTAGCATTTGAACAAATACTTCCAGAGCATTAGGCTGGCCTCTGGATTACTAGTTCAGTGGTATTACCACTATGCCATCATCGACCTTTAATAAGCCCATCAACAATACACAAGTCATACAGATCTTCTCCACTGGATAGAACTTATCATTCGTATGCCTGACACCAGATTCCTGAAGCAATTGCTAAGAATTTAGTCCTGACAGAATCCCAGGAAATCAACAGAATAACACCAGGAATGTCCTTGAATCATTCCTGAAGCAGTCAAACATCCCTACCGATTTATAGGAATTCTTAGTTGGTGAAAGGCTGCCAGGAGAAGCTTCCTTCAGTAAGGCACCAAACACATCACTAAGAGCTCGCAGAATCACTGTCTAGGAATGAAGAGATTTCCAGACATCCTATTTATTTAACTTTTGCATATGAGTCTGTTGCTTTCTCAATGCCTTGGCTAATCAGAGTTGACTTGCCAACTCATCAACATGCTTTTTTCTGTTGTATAAGTTGTTGTGATCTTCTGAAATTTGTTTTTTTGAATTTGTTCTGGTGAGTCAAAAATACAAGGCTTCAGCAATAGTCACAGTCTGTACTATTAAGTGGGAGTACATTATCTTATGGTTGAAGGGCTTTCATGTAGTTAATCATATTAAAAATCTGATTTAAAAGTATCATATAAAAACAATTATTTTTCTAATTTGTTTTAAAATCTAGACCTCTTGAGTTTTTGGTTTAAAAAAATATTAAACTGAAACAATTGAAACTGTTAGCCTTTTAAATGAAAGAGCAGATGAATGGGCATCAGGGAATTTCAGAGGTCTATTGCATTTAGCTCTCCAGGATTTGTTTGGTTTTGTGCAATGCAATTACATTATGAATAGTTGGCTGAATTCAAAACTTTAAAAATTAACACAGCACAACAGTGATTGTTGACACAGCCATAGATAAGACAATGTAGTTTGTTTGACTGTTTGAGAGATTAATAGGGTTAAATATTTTGAAGAGCTTTTTGTTTATTTTTTGTTTACTCTGCTTAATGAGCACTTGAGAGAAAAGAGGTTTATTTCCAAGGACATTTCTGTATCTACTATAGAATTGTATGAGCTTCTTAAAAAAAACTATTTTTGTCAAATGGAGTTTGATTTTTTTTATTATGTATAGCAAAGACTGAAAGAGTTATTATAGGATTTGTGAGCTCTGTCTGTATTGTTGTTGGATTCTAATCAGGATGCTCAAATATAAATTAAGGGACACAGGACAGCCTTTTCCCAGTTTGAAATTAAAAATGACATTGAGCAAGCTGAATGGCATTATATGTGGCAATGCTAATGGTGGGTCACCTAGTGTATTCATGCAGTTCTCATCTTATTGTCTATGCAAGTGAGATATTGCATGTGTCACTGACATGGCAAAAGAATCCAAAGCTGTTGCTACAGGTAGTGCCAGTCAGTGTCAAAGGCTCTGACACCATACTTAGAAGTCACCTAGATATCATTACACTCACTGGAAGCCAGGAGCATCACCTCATCATGTGGTTGTCACCCCTACAATTGAAAGCATGGGTACCAAGAAGGCAAAGTCACCTCTCAGCTTCACTGAAAATGCCCTCCATTGCTGGATTAGGAGAGGAAGAGAGGTTCTGTTCTCTTTCTAGCTGACCACATCAGGAGGCAAGCCAGTCAAATTTGCTCAGCCTGAGCAGATGCAATTGTTGATCAATAAAGGGACAATGACCTACTATGCTCCTGAAGGATTAAGTGCACGATATTTTGCCTACAATCTCAAACTCAAAAAGTTATCCTTCAGTCTAATTCTCCATTGCAAGCACACCTCTACATATCATAAAGGGTGATGGATTGGGACAGTGTACCGAGTCATTTAAAAGATGAGATTGTATTTAAAGTGCTTTGTTTCATGGAGTCTTGCTGAGCTCAGAAATCACAAGGTGGCAATCAGTGGCCATAATATACTCAGACATTCCTTCATGAGTGCATTTCTGAACTAGACGCTGTGATCAATTTAGACATTCAGATTAACTGTGAATTGAAGACAGATGAATAGCATTGATCCCTGTAAGGCCTCATATTCCACTGCTACATTGTGTCTCCTTTGAACATCTGATAGCTGCTACTCCTACTTTGGATGCTGTTTGTTCCAAAATGAGATTTGACTATGCAGTTGATTTTCAGATCATTATGGTGAGGCTCCAATTTTTGTTCACATGCTTGACTTGCAAGCTCCACTTGTGACCCACAAATGATCCCCTACTCTCTTGAGTCAGATGCTGACTGCCTTTCCATTTATGCTAAAATTCTGACTCTGAGCGAGAAGCTGGCTGCATTTCTGATTGTGATAAAGTTCAACCATCCAGTCAAAGACAGCTAGCTTCCTATGCTTGCAAAAACACTGCATCTCAGCCAGAGACTGTTATCTGATGTTTCCTATGAATGAACACCTCTCAGCCATGTACTGCTGCCCAAGGACGCCTGTGAAACTCCCTGTCAAAGAACAAGGGCTGTCTGAACCTAAACGACAATAAACAACTGATTTTCTGAGTGATTGTGATGGAATGAACATTTTCCCAGGATCTATTCCAAAATCACATCATTTTATGAAAACCTAACTCCAATTAATTCTCAGAGGCTGTTCATTTTTGGCAACTTAGCACAGTCAAACTATTTAAATGTGAGCACTAAATTAGAAATCTGCAAGCTAAAAGTTTTCTGGCTTGAATATTAACATTATTAATAATAAATTCTGTTATTTGTTTTTCAATTGAATAACCATATTAGCGAGTTTTGAGATGATTTGGAGCTCAGGTTAAGATTCTGGATTTAAGTTTGCTTGCTGAGCTGGAAGGTTTGCTTTCATTTTTTCCCCATACTAGGTAACATCAGTGAGCCTCTGGTGAAGGACTAGTGTTCGGACCTGCTTTCTGTTTGTGTTTAGGGTTCCTTGGGTTGGTGATGCCATTTCCTGCTCTTTTTCTCAGAGGGTGGCAAATGGGTCCAAGTCGATGTGTTTGTTGATAGCGTTCTGGTTGGAATGTCTTGCTTCTAGGAATTCTCATGTGTGTCTCTGTTTGGCTTGTCTGAGGATGGATGTGTTATCCCAGTTGAAGTAGTGACTTTCCTCATCTGTATGTAAAGATATTAGTGGTAGTGGTGCATGTCTAGCTATCACAGTTAGTTGAACAAAAAGCTCTGCCAACCATCCAACCCAAACTTTGGGTCCGCTACACGGATGACACCTTTGTCATCACTAAACAAAACAATTTAGAGGAAATCTTAAAAGATTGAAAAATAACATAGGATTGTCATAAAGAGTGCTATATTTATGTCAAGTGTCAGATTGTACAGAAATTGATACCCATGTATCCAGAGTGACGTCAGTGTTGTTTTACCTTTTTTTCCCCCTGCTACATCTGGATATTATCTCAGCAATTGAGCATGAAATACTTATTTACTGTTTTTTCAGCTTGTTTCAGATGACTTTAATGATCATAATCTTGTGATCCAGAGTATAAAACCTCTGGCCAACTAGGAGTCTGCTGCAGAGCTATTGCCGCAGTTCCCTCAGTCTGACCGGATGGAAGCCTTTAGGTCACAGGAACATAGATACAAATCTATGACCTCAGATTAGAAGTAGACTGTTTCACTGCTCAAACCTGCAATGCCATTCACTAAGATCATGATTGTCCTGTTTGGGTTTTGAATTTACGTTCTTAGGTCACAGTAAAACTTGATTCCCTGCCTAACAAGAATCTATCCATCAATAAAAACATTGAATGACATCACCTACATTGCCTTCTGAGACAGAGAATTGTGAATCTTTGAAAGAAAAAAATGCTTTGCATCTTGTTTGGTGAACATAGAATGCAAAATTTTTGTTCACTTCATCCATTATTTCCTTATTATCTATTATTAATTCCCCATTCACTTTACTTGCTCTTCTTTAAATACCATTCAAAACTCTTGCTCTCTATTTTAATGTTCTGAGCTAGCTTCCTCTTAGTCTCTAATGTCTTTCTTATGATTAACTTTTAGTCTTTCTCTGCTATTCTTTATATTCTGACCAGTAATCTGACCTGCTACTCATCTTTGTGCAATTCTTTGCTTATTCCTTAAAGTTGATGCTTTCCTTAACTTAATTAACAAAGGATGGTGATTTCTTCCTTTTACAGCTGTTCTTCATAATAAATATTCTGAAAGCCCTTCAAGGGAGCAATTGATACTTGTGGCCTCGAAGCGAGAGCAGTCCTGCTCCAAGAACTTAGGAATGTGGGTATAACTGGCTAGCTCAGCATTTTTTACCTATCCCTAAATGCCCTTTTGAAGTGAGTGCCTCACTAGGCCATATTTGAGGGTAATTAAGAGTCGACCACATTGCTGTGGATCTGAAGTTGGATCAAGCAAAGATGGCAGATTTCCATCTCTAAAGAACAGTAGTGAGACATAGGATTGTATGATAACCAACAGCGATGATTTGGTTGTCACTGGTCTAGTTTTCAATTCCCATTTTTTGTTTGATTGAATTGATGTTTCACCACTCGCCATGATAGGATTTGAACCTATATCCTAGAGCTTCAACCTGGGGTTTTAGATTACTCTAATCTGATTACAATGCGACTTGGCATTGTACAATTACAATTACAGAAAAAAGCCAATTTACTGCAGCCGGAAAAATATCAAGCATATTTTCAGAGGCTGAAAGTTGTCTTAGTCAATGATACAATATTGTATGCCCCAAATTTCACTATGCCCTTCAAGGTAGCAATTGTTTGACCTGGGAAT
Source organism: Chiloscyllium plagiosum (assembly GCF_037043375.1). Lineage (NCBI taxonomy): Eukaryota > Metazoa > Chordata > Chondrichthyes > Orectolobiformes > Hemiscylliidae > Chiloscyllium > Chiloscyllium plagiosum. Next base: position 14,497,387 of record NW_028270139.1, on the reverse strand, counting down.
AAGTCCTATTTCGAGGAAATGGATTAGGAATATAAAGGCCAGAATGTAAATTACCACCAGCGGATAGTGTACTGCAAGAAGGAAACACTGGGATTACTGAATACAAGTATATTTTCACCATGCAATATAATCATCACTTGAAATTTTATGATACGTTATTGGCCATATCATAAATCTGACTAATTTTAAAATTTGTTGTGATCAGTGAATGAGTAGGACTAGAAAAGCAAACAGTACTCTCCTCCAATCTTGGTCTCCACACCTTTGAGACGTGTAGTTATTTTATAAGAGGTCTGTTTGTGAGAGTGAATGGCACTGAGTTTCTGTGGGTATTGCCAGAAAGCTAGGGACAAATGAGCCAAGAAATTAAGATTTTTACACATTTCCTCCAACCTTTAATTTAGAGATTAAGCATTTTTACACACATCTTCCAACTTCTAATTTCCAAACTGTTGGCAGATAAAATCATAAAACAGTAATTCTCTACACTTGCCTGAAAGGTCATGATCCTTGGAGCTTATGGAATTGTATCGTGATTGTCTGATCTCGTCACCAGAAAGTGAAATCTGCTACCCTTGTGCTTACAGCTAAATCAAAAACGTTTAATTACTAGCTTTTGATAAAGAAGGGCTTTTGGCCAAGGGCTTAATTTCTTTTTGACGAGCACATTCAACATTTCTGAAACATTTTCCATGATTAAGGTCTAGGATGTCTGTGTCTGCAATTTGTGAGGCCCCTTCATATTTTGGAATGCTTTCAATATCTGCTCAAATAAGATTTGAAGCCAAGTCCTATTAGCTTTTATATTTCAGCCATTTCATTTATCTTTAAAATTATCTCTTGAGCCATATCCTTTCATTTCTTATTTTATTAAAATCTAAACCATTTCTCTCCAATACTTCCACGCAGTCTACACTTAGAGAATGTGTATGTTTGCGAATACCAATCAAATGCACTTTGTAAAGAATGTAATAGTTTTAAATATCTAGGACAATGATTCACAATACTACTCTTCATGCTTTGCAATAAAATGTCTTGAACTAAGAATCATTTGTATTGTTTCATCTACATTAAAGCGCATTTAGCTGGTAAATAAAAAACAATATCTTAGCGAAAACAACAAAAGATTATAACATCCCAACCAAAACCACAAAGGTTCACCGACAGAGTCTAAGCATTGCATCTAGATAATGTGAATCTCAGTGTTCCTGCAAAGTATAAACTTCTTGACTGAGGAATTGACTAATTGGATCTCCACATATGGGAACATTGCTGAAGAAAGCAAAAGCAAGATGGATATCTTTCTGAGAGATACCAATCATGCATTAAACAAAAGCCACAGAACATACATGAGTATTTTGCTTTTCAAATAAATTTGAAAAGGATAATGTGGCTGAAGCAGTTTATGTTCATACGGAGCAAGACCTGGATAACATCCAGACTTGGGCTAGTAAGTAGCAACTACCATTTGTTCCACACAAATGCCAGATAATGACTACGTCCAACCAGACAGAATCTAACCATGACCGCTTGAATTTCAATTGCATTAAAATCACTGAATCCCCCTCTTTAAAAATCCTGGGAATTACCATTGACCAGAAACTGAATGACCAGCCATGTAAATACTGTGGCTGTGAAAACAGGTAGAGATTAGGACTTGCCTCCTGTTTTCCAAATGCCCGTCAATCTACAAAGCACAAGGAATGTGATGGAAGACTCTCCATTTGCCTGAATGAGGATAACTCCAACAATATTTAAGAGCCTTAACACCATCAAGGACCATCAGCTTTTTTAGTTAGCACCAATCCACCCCCTTCACCACTGACACACGGTGTTAGTGTTATGTAGCATGGTACACTGTCATAGCTCCTCCAACAGAATATTCCAAGCCTGCAACCTGGACCCTCTAGGAAGACAAGGGTAACAAATGCATAGAAATAGAACCATCTACAAATTGCCCACCAAGCCACTTGGAAATATATCATCATTCCTTCAGTGTTGTTGGGTCAAAATCTTGAAGCTCCTTCCTTCTCAGCACTGTAGGTGACCCTATGTTTCAAAACTTGCAGCAGCTCACCACCACTTTATCCAAGGAATTAGAGATGTGTAATAATGCTGACCCAGTAAACAGTATCCATATTACAAATAAAGAATAATTAATTAATTGGCTCCCTTTTAAGGTATATAAGGTTGAACACGTTGGAGGCCTGCACTGCAGTTGAAGAACAAATATCCCACTTGTCATCACAGGGCAATCTAAAGTGTGAGAATGAAAGCCAGATCAATGAGAAAATAATTTACAATTGCAGAAACCAGTCATTTCTATTGTTTGTGTGGCCATAATTAATAGCTTATTAGCATATGTACATATATAATTGCATAGATGTTGGTGAAGATGTTTGCTTGCTGGATGTAATGGAACATATTTGACCATTTTGATGCTGGTTATCAATGAGTTTAATTGTTGCTGTATTTTAATTATTTTCTTTTCACAATCTATTAAATCTGGAAGTATTTTCTGTAACCATTTGAAATTTGTGCCCATGTTAAATCAAAATCAATTAACTTCACTAACAATAATAATTTTCTGAATGAATCAATTTGTCCTCTTGTAATTCACAGGCCAAAAGAACTACAAGTAAAGTGTCTTCTAAAGATAGTAACTCCCATATCTAATCAGAGTCTCAGTGGCTTAGGTTAAGAAAAATAAAATTATACTCTCCAATTTAATGGAAAACCCTGATGAAACAGAAACAATTCGTATAGTATCCCAATTATTTTTAAATGAGGCATGAGTTTGAATATTCATAAATAGAGATAATCTAAGAACAGTGAATGCAAGGTTTGTTGAAAACTGATTGGCTTACGGCATGCTAACTCCACTTTTAAAATGATAAATACCAGATTAAGAAAATAAGTTGAGGAAAAGAACATAAAAGTTAGTAATAACGAAATGAAGAAAGAGAAAATTGAAAGCAAAAAAAAATCACTATCTCATTAAGATTCAACACCTAAAAAAATTAGGTATTGGCGAAACAGAAATTAAGTGGCTAAAAGGAGGAAGCATATAAACCTAACGAGAAATCAATCAAAGGAGAAAACAATGATAACTTGAAAGCTGCACTAAAGGTAGTACAACAGTTTGTTATCGATTGAAAGAGGAAAGAAAACCATAAAGAATGTGATTTTTTAAAAAGTTAGTTAGATGAGAGTAAAAACGAAGTAATATGTCTTGTGGTACCAAACTATGTATATGATAAGAAAGTCAGACTAAACTCTGGACCAGTTGGAGAAGATCGAAAACATTCTTGTGCAAATCCCAAAGGAAAAGGGGGGCAAAATGTGTTCCCTCCAGGCAATTAAATCTAATCCTGGAGGCAGTGGGAGGGACTTCATGAAACAATGATAATCCCACCAATAATTCTGAATGACTAATCTTAAAACCTTAAGCAAAAGATATATATATCCAAACAAGATAAAAGGAAAAGTAGAAAATGTTTGATCACAGTAGAGCAGTATATCTTTTTTGCTAAGGGTGATGAGGACGAATGGAAAAAAAAACTTAGACTCAGACTTTTAAACGGAGCTATCTAAAGATCATACAAATTATAACAGAGATTGGGAGAGTTTGGTTGATGAATTGGGCAAATTAATGTGGAGTGAATTAGGCGAATGCTTTCAAAAGGTGAGATCCACCTTCCAAGACCCAAGAAAAGGCAAAATTTTTCAATTGATTCTGAACTGCATTAGTAAAATTTTAAGGTGATGGAGCAAGAAAATAAGGCTAGAAAAACTATTATAAATCATTCTCTGAGAAGCAGCCATATTTTCTTTTGTATAACAGCTACCGTGGATAACTTTTCATCTCAGTGATGAGAAAACCCAGGTCTTGTTGCACATCACCCTTCAATATCAAGGATATTTGTATATCCTTTATCTTACAGATCAATGTGTGTTTTATCTTATGGTATCTAAAGAGCTTCAAAATTTTATAAATGATAGTCTCATTGAATGCAGCACTGCAGTTATTAATTTTGCCCTTTATGAACTGTTCTTTGCATATTGACACTATGATTAAACTAAACAAAAATGTTCTGGACAAATAATATATAATGCCAAAAGTGTTTTGATTGTCATCAGCCAATATCTTCCAGTTTTCCTGCAGGTGGTATTTATATTTTTTAGTTGTAATCTAAAACTAAAGAAACCATTGGAGAGCTGACTTCAGGTCAGACATTTTTTTTCTTCATTTAATTTGTACAAGACTTAGAACAACCAAATTATGTGCTGGAAATATTATTCACTTTCAAATATGATTTGTATTGCAGTGAATCGTCTTGGGGACATTAGAAATGACAATGATCCTAACTCTACATATGAAGGTGACAATAATGTCTTATTACAACAAACCAGCAACTACCTTCTCGGATGGATTAAAGCAAAACACCAAGGTTAGTTCAATATCATCTCACAGGTCATTCATTTTCCACAATAGTAACATAATTGTTGTACCTATGTTAGAAGCATGTAAAATACTAAAATCAGTGTACATCTGTCATAGGTTATAAGGATAAAAGGTATTATGATTTGTCTTCTGATTCACAGAAGATATGGATGTGAGAAAGAAACATAATTTACATTTTATTTGTTTAATTACAACCAGGTGAATGTAATTGCTGTGCTTATCCTCACATTTTTTTTGAACAAGGGCATAATGTTTGCAATTTTCCAATTATCTAGCACCTTAGTCCAGGGAGAACTGAAAGATTAAGGTTAGTCCCCTTGCAAGTTCCATTCTCATTTCCTTGAATATCTTTGATGATGTTCATCAGTCCCAAACCTTGTCAATAACAGTCTCTTCAACACTTCTTCCTTATCAATTTTAAACCTTTTAATGACAGAGGTTTCTCTTCTCTCGTCATGGTTTGCATCATGGCATGCACTTCTTTGGTAAAGACAGTTGCAAAGTTGATAACTCACCTCAGCCATGCCTCCTGCCTCCATATGTTAAAACACCTTTTGATTCCTACTTCTTTTTGCCACCTTCTTTCCTATTTATATGCATACAGAAAATCTTATGATCTTTTCTCATAATTCCTCTTTGCTTCTCTAATATGGTTTTCCATCTCCTCTCTGAAGCTCCTGTATTCCTATTAGTTCTCAAGTGACACCTGACACCTGCCATAAACTCACTTATTCTTCTTCATTTTAATTTCTATCTCCTTTGAAATCTAGGAAATGTTGAATTTGATTGTCCTAGCTTGCTCTTTTGAGGGAAAATACCTTGACTGTACCCAAATCATCATCTCTTTGAAGCTAGCATATTGCTCAGTTAGATTTTGCTGCCAATCTTTTGTTACTACCAATCTTATCCCTCTCCATTCTTGAATCAACGAGGGTTTATTGGTCAGCATTACTAAGACTAGTTTTTCAATACTAGATTTGTTGATTAAATTGAGATTTCACCAGCTTCTATGATGGGACTTAAACCCATTTCCCCAAAGCATAGCCAGAATCTCTTGATTGCAATACAAATACATTAGCAATATGTCACCATCATCCCCAAAAGCAGGTATTGCACTTTGATTGAAACTTGATTAACTAATCAAAATTAAGGAACTAAATAACAGAATTTTCTTGAGTGAATGGAAGAAAAGAGCAAAGAAGGTTGAGGGGGGAACCTAACTGATGTGTACAGAATGGTGAGGGTATGATGATACTGTGGCTTTTTTTATAGGTACTTTTATTGAAAGAAAAAAGATGTTTTAAACATTTTTTACAAAATTACAAAGTAACACAAACAAATATAAACACTAATATACAATTAAATATATATATATAAAAGAAACAAATAATAACCAAAACACAACAAAAGAAAAAAAAAGAAAAACACTCAGCTATCTACTAATCTATCCTACAAACAACCAAAGCATAAAATAAGATATCTTACATTACTAGTTAGAACTAACGTAATAATTAAATAATTAAGTATGTACTCAAAATGGATTAACATCAAGTCATAATGAAAGCCGTATTTATACAGGATTCCTTCTCCGGGGGACCCCCGGACCAGCCAGAACCACTACCACAGCTAGACAAAAGCCCTTGACAATAAGGCCAAAATATCTGTGTCTATATAGTTCAGAAAGGGCTGCCATATTTTATAGAATAATTCAGTTTTTTGGTGCACCATATTTGTGAGGAAGTCAAGGGGGATATATTCCATGACTAACCTATTGTGGGCGGCACGGTGGCACAGTGGTTAGCACTGCTGCCTCACAGCGCCTGAGACCCGGGTTCAATTCCCGCCTCAGGCGACTGACTGTGTGGAGTTTGCACGTTCTCCCCGTGTCTGCGTGGGTTGCCTCCGGGTGCTCCGGTTTCCTCCCACAGTCCAAAAATGTGCAGGGTCAGGTGAATTAGCCATGCTAAAATTGCCCGTAGTGTTAGGTAAGGGGTAAATGTAGGGGTATGTGTAGGTTTCGCTTCGGCGGGTCGGTGTGGACTTGTTGGGCCGAAGGGCCTGTTTCCACACTGTAATGTAATGTAATCTAATCTAATCTATAGATACTGTGGCTTTAAGAGGTTATTTTATCCTGTTTTTGTTTTGAGAGGTTTTTAAGACAGAGATAACAAGTGTCTAGTTGGAATGCTAGTAAAGTAAATAGCTTGTGAGGCCTTGTTTTTTTTAAAGTTGGAACAATAAAAGCAGTCTGGATGAGAGTGGCCAGCTCTCACAGACCAGGATTATTCATTTTTTGGCTTTGAGTTTCAGCATCAGTTGTTGTTGAAGTCTGAACAAGGTTTGAAGCTGTAGTAAGGGGGTCCTGGCTGCTAATCTCTCTGAATTTTCACTTTATATTTTTTCTCTCTTTCTGCTGTTGAGTTGTATGTGAGAAAATTGGATTTCTGAATTTGCCTTTTTACCAAGGGGTGTGTTGATGGAATGTTACTATATTGAAATTGTTAATTAGTAATAGTTACTGTATCTACTATTCTGTTCAATTTTCCAATAGAGTTAAGTTGTTCTAAATTCCTCTTCCTTTTGTTTATTTTAATTATAATGTTTAAATAAATTGTGTTTTGCTTAACATTGAATATTTGACTAGTCATAGAGATGTACAGCATTTATCTTTAAAATAAGCGAAAGTTAGGTTCTAGGCTACCTTCTTAAAATATTTTGAGGGGGCCTGGTCTGGTCCATAATAAGGGTCTTTGATAGAGGAGATCGGAAGAAACGTTTCCCCTTAGTCGAAGGGTCAGTGGCCAGATGGCATTGATTAGAGGTACGAGCAGAAGATTTAGAGGCGATTTTAAGAAGACACTTTTCACTGGAGGGTGGAGGGCATCTGGAACTCATTACTTAAAAGCAGAAGAAGAGACATCCTCACAGCATTTGAGAAGTATTCAGATGAACGCTTGAATTGCTGTAACATACAAGGCTACTGGCCAGGTTTGGGAAATGTGATTGAAGTAGATAGTTGCTTGATGATCAGCATAGACATTATGGACCAAAGACTTCTTTCTAGGCTGTAAAACTCAATGACTCTGTGACTCTGATTCTATGATTTGCTTACCTACTAATCTTGAAAAAAAAACAATGTGACATTAAACAAAGACACAAGCACACAAGATAATTTCAAAAATGGGAACAATATGGTTTTTTATTAACCAAAGTCTTTAGCTTCTCTCAGGTATAGATTTTAAACATGAAGCTAAGTTAAATCTGAGGCAAGTTGTTTAATAGTTAACTCAAATTCTGCACAGAGGTGAAGTTTGTAGATGTTAAGGTCTTGGTGATTGGTCATTGTCCAAAGTTGTTTTTTCACTGGCCACTAACGTCAAGATTGAAAGAGACACGGAGAAGGAGATTTGCAGTTTCCTTACTGTTTTTTAGTTCATATTTCTTTGTCTCTGCCTTGCTGCTCAAAGCAGCTGTTAATATAGGTCAATTTGTATATTTGTGAGACTGTTCCTTCTCCTTCCGGACTGAATACTCTGCGAGTAACCTTTCACCTCCCAGCATAATATGCAAATTTATCCTGCGTGTGTGAATGAAAAAGAAATGAAAATTTCATGATGCTGCCTGAATTGAGTGAAATAACTCCACAGAGGCTGGTATCCCGTCACCAAGTTGCCCTTTATTTACACGTGCACCGTGCACAGGGACTCTGACCAGCTAGCTTAGAGCCAGTCCCTTGAGTGAGGAGAATTCCTGAGACCCCTGTTTATACCTGTCAGCCAGTGAAGATCTAGATCCCAGGAGGGAATCTCTCGGTTTCGCGATCAGTCAAAAGAATCAATAGGAATGAGGCCTGTATAAAGCAAGGTTACCAGTTTAATAAAATAAGGCAGCCTGGTGTAGTTTTGTCCAGCAACACAGAGGTTAAAGCTTCTATGTTCCGTGGCGAAACTGCGCAATTACAATTGAACAATAAACAATTTTTATATGTTTTTAAGAGACAGTACAGCCTTAGTTATAAGGAAACACCAATCAAATGTAATAAGGTGACATGATTGACAGCAGGTTAATCCAATGGTATTTCCTGGGAAATGATTTTGTCTTACTCAAATCATCATCCCATACTTGCAGTTCAAGGTTAGTTCCAGTGGTCAGTTAATGTCTTATGATTCATTTTATGAAGACTCCATTGTCTGCTTTATCTTCTAGTTCAGCTAACTCGGCAAAGCAGAAATGCAGGTTCATAGTGCCAAATCATAACTTGAAGCCATTTTGTTGTGTTATTTTAAATTGAAAAGCCATTTTGGTGTTAATTAGAGCCGATGTGGACTTGTTGCTCCTGACAACAGCCTAAATTCAAATTTTAATTCCTCACCAGGGCTCCCTGTTTGGCACAGATTATTAGCTCCAGTCAAGGAACTCATACTCAGCAAAATCCATATGGCCAACCTCGTTCCAATCCCTAGTTCGAGTCAGCTGGATTTGGTCTTCAGGTAGCATTGTAATCTCAGTCCTGCTGGATCCATTTATTCCATATGAATTTGCTGCACCTGCCTTACTCATGGTCAGGTGATTACAGCAACTGTTTCAGATCAGAATGTGTACTTTGTCAATCTATTTTCTGTCCATAAAGGTTTGACAATAAGATGATGGAAGTTTGGTATTGATAATCCAAGTTAACTGTTATGATAACAGTTTTTAAGATGTGGGCATTGCTGCAAGACTGGCATTTATTTTGTATCTTAGTCTGAAAGGGCATAATGACTTCATTGTCTCGCCTTTTTTTTTGTTGTTGATATGACTGAGTGGCTTGCTCTTCACTTCAAAGTGCCATGATTTAATCTTGTGGAACAGTAATTTGAAACTGTTGTTAGAGTGTGGACTGCATTAGGCAGGTAGATTTCTTTACCTGAAGTGAACATTTAGAACAACCTGTCAGTTTAGTGTTACTGACATCAGATCCAGAATCTGGTTTCCAGCATCTGCAGTCATTGTTTTTACCTCGTGATTTTAACCCTACTGCGAATCCTCTTGCAAGGATGCCTGCCTTGAAGAAGTTTTCCTCCTCTCTCTACAAGAATCTCAGGGAGTCTCTCTCCCACTGCAACTCCCAGGTACTCTATGCTACTCTCTCCCCACCCCCACCCTCCTCTAGCTTATCTCTCCACGCTTCAGGCTCTCTGCCTTTATTCCTGATGAAGGGCTTTTGCCCGAAACGTCGATTTTGCCTGTCCTCGGATGCTGCCTGAATTGCTGTGCTCTTCCAGCACCACTGATCCAGAATCCAGTTACTGACATCAGTGTCTTGTTTTCAAATTTTTTTCTGATGGAATTCAAACTACCATGAAAATTCTAAATATGACCATCAATAGATTATTATTTCTGGCCACTTGATCCAGCAACATAACTGGTCAATCAGTGTACCATGAAAAGAACTTTGCTGTATCAGTTTTATGAGAAGTTGCTTGACTATATTGAAATAAACATTTTGAAAAGTTCTGTAAACCTACTTAAAGGAATTGTGAGAATTTTATGTCTTGCATAATGATTCCCCTTTTAGACCAGTTGATATACTCACAGAGATCAGAGAACTAGCTAGCTTTAATGAGCAGTGTGTGACCATAGATCTAGGTAGGTTTTTTAAACCCTGTGTCAACGATTAGTTTTTTTTTCAATTTTAAGCTGGACTCCAGATGCTGAATTGCTTCATCTTTTGGAAATATAGTACATGTATTTTATGGTGATTAAACTATATTTAAAAAATCAATGTCATGTCACAGTTCAAAAGTGAAGAATATTATAAAGATCAACTGTAATAATGCAATTGGATATGTTGTTATTCCAGAATGTGCCCTTTTCAATGTAGTGAGCCTCCTGATTCACTTAAACTACAGATCACTGCTACCTCTTCCCACCTCCTACTCCATTCCTCCTATCATGCCTTAATTGGTCAAAATTGGTTAGAGCTTGAGAGGTAAACTGTATCAGAGTATTCTTTGGTGCCAACTATTATTATTATTATGATGACCCCTAAATATGAATTTAGGAGGTGCTTGGACATATGTATTCTGGCACATCATTGCTGCTCACAGCTGGAAACGCACTTGACTTTGGTATTAGCCAACTTAGGCCAATTTCTGTCAATTTAATGTATTTTGTTCTAAATTTTGTTTTAATTTTCTTAACGTTAGATCATGTTACTATCAAGTCCCCATTGCAATCAGTTGACTTTCTGGAAGATTTGAATTCTATTCTTACCCAAGAATTTCCAACAACTAATGATGAATGTCTGGACTGTTCAGGTAAGATATAAATTAATTTTATTTGTTCTGAACTTGATGTTTCAACCAGGCTAGTTTTGAGAAAGTGATTGCAGTGACTTTTTTTTTCAGAATTCCGTGAATCCATAGATAGACCTAGAAACTCTAATACTCTAATAGAATTCTTATATAACTAATTCCTGATGTATCCAACTACAGGCTGTCAGTTCACAAGCATCAGTCACAATCTTGAACAATCCACCATTTATTCAGTGAATCTTTTGCATGCTAGCTATTTTTACAATAAAGCTTGAACTTACATAACATAGAAAACATCCCCTCGTATAGATGCACAGTGAATTGATGCCGAACAGAGAAAGTAAGTGCTGACAGTTTTTTTTTAATCCACTCGCTAGCTGGTCAGCATTAATTGCCTGTCCCTATTTGCCCTTGAACTGAGTGGCTTGCTAGACTATTTCACTGGGCATGATTTGGAGGTGCTGATGTTGGACTGAGGTATACAAAGTTAAAAATCACACAATACCAGGCTATAGTCCAACAGGTGTATTTGGAAGCACTAGCTTTCAGAGCATTGCTCCTTCATCAGGTGGCTGTGGAGCCATATTCCACAACCACCTGATGGTGGAGCAGTGGCTTGAAAGCTAGTGCTTCCAAATAAACCTGTTGGACTATAACCTGGTGTTGTGTGATTTCTAATTTCAGGGGGCAGTTGAGAGAAAACCACATTGCTGTGGGCTGGAGTCACATGTAGACCTGACCAAGTGATGATGGCAGGTTTCCTTCCCTGAAGGACATTAGTGAGGAGGATGGGTTTTTTTCTGATCATTATCAATGGTTTCATGGTCCTCAGTAGATTCTTCATTGCAGATGTTTTTAAAATTCAAATTCTACCATCTGCCATGGGTCCTCAGAACATGAGCTGCGTTTCTGGATTAATAAGCTAGCCACAGTACCACTTGGCTATTACCTCCCTCCTATAAATGAGAGAGATCTAAGAAGCATGTCTTCAGGATGGCCTTGAAGGATGTGTAATATTAATATGGGGAAAATTCCAGAGTATGAATCATAGGTGACAGAAGAGAATCAGTACGCAAGATACTGGGTGCAGTTGAATAGTAATTATGGGAGCAGAGCTTTGGAACATTGGGGAAGATATGAGAAAACAACATAAATGAAGGTAGCTGATGGGTAAGGCAACTTGGTATTGAATACAATGTGGACAGCAGGGTTTGATGAGACTGATGATCACGAATGATGCACTGGAGGTTAGCCAAGAGAATATTGGAGTAAACAGGGTTGAAGAATGGCAGCATTATAAATTGAAATTTAGTAGCAGTTGAACTGCTGATACCCAATCCTCCTCCTCACAGCCTACTTCTTCCACACATTGCAATTTCATCTGTCTTGCAAGCTGCTGATGTATTTCTTGATTGCCCCCACCCTGCCCCTTCCTTCGCTCTAGCATTGTACTTTCCTTCGACACCCAAAAATGGAACCTGGCCATTTTGTAGAGAAACAGCAAGAAATTGAGAGTCACTCAATTTCAGACCTGCACCCACCAGATGAGATTTAAAAAATTATAAATGTATCATAAAGATGGAATATGAATATGGTGAGACATCAGAAATGGGTTGAGTGCTGTGTGAGTAAAGTGCAAGGATAATGCAGGTATCAACTTGCCAGAGAGTGGCACCTGGCACAAGTGATACAGAAGAGGACTCATGAGCACTTCAGTGGTCTAGGCAGATTCATGTGCTCAATTAAATGCTTGTTGCATTATGAAACCTCCCAGAGCTTGAAAGTGTCTGACACCAATATAGCATATGGCCTTACATAGAGCCTGGAACCCATCGTGTCCAGCATGGAATGTATGCCAATGTCATTAGCTCTCAGTGGCTGATGTCTCAGCTTCCATCACGACTGCCATCAGAAATCAGCGAAAGTGCATTGTTACACAACCCTCATGCAAACTGAACTTGGTGCCACAAAGGGGCAAATTGCAGCCATCAGAGTTGCTGATATCAGTTGTCAATTGGGCTTGTAGAGTCTCACGGCACTCCAACAATGTGTCCTCCAACAGATTGCTGAGGGACCACATCTGGAAAGTGAAAATTAATCCATGGAGGATGAATCTTCTGTCTTCTCTCCCATCCCTGCAACTGGACCAGTGTCTTTATTGTTGCCTGTCAGCAAGCTAGCCCTGCCACTGCCAAGATGATATAGTCTAAAACAAGACCTTATCAGCATACAGTTGTATAAAGGTTGCCATCCTAAACCATTTACAGCCTTCTCCACTGAACTTCAGCAGGATTTCACCATGTGCTACAGCCACTAATGTGCTGCTGTGCTCGAGCACTAGGCCTGACAAAGGCATACAGAACACCAGCACTACAGATTTTCACATTTAGGGTATTTAACCCCTTGAGTCTTCTGTACCATTTAATGGATTGCTAATCTATGACTTAACTCCACAATGTCACAGATCTATCATTCAGCCCCTCCAGCCTGTTCAGCCATTCAATGAGATCATGAAGAGAACAATTGGCAAATCAGTTGTTTCCCAACTTTAATTTCTCAGGAAAGAAACAGTAATTCTTTATTTTTTGTTCATTAACTTTCTTATCTTTTAAATATTTCCTCACCCACGAATATTCTCTTCTGATGAACTGATGAGCAGACCCATGTTATATTTATTTATCCCTCTTTTCTTTCTTGCCATCATGTTCTGTAGTGACCAACTTGAGATCTGTATTTGCTGTGGCAATTACATGGCATACCATTTTGTAGAATGACTTTGCCAGATTTTTTTATTTACAAACTCTTTTGAAATTTGTTGTGATATATGCAGATATTAAGGCAAGAAGGTAAATAATTTCCATATAGCCTGGGGAGGCTTTCCTAAGGCCTTTTGCCATTCTTATTAAAACAGGTTGATGAATTACATTTTTTTTGCATCCTGTTTGCAGGCATTTCAGGGCTCTTTTTCCAGACAGCTGAAACCATCTGAGACAGGCATGCTGTTCACATTTCTTTTCATGCTGTTCTCTTTCTTATGCATGCATATCTCATTAAGTTAATTAGAGCCATTTGAGAACAGTTGGCTCGAAATAAATTCTAAATGTGAGTGTACTGGGTGCGGCCCTCTTTTGGTGCACTGATAGTGGCCCTACCCTGGTCCACCTGCTCCAGAATTTTGTCATAACATCTCTGAACAGGTTGATTGGAAAAATAAGTAAATTTTAAAAAATGAATGTACTGGCTGGCAATGGTTTGGTGACTTTTGCATTGTTAGTTTAACCCATCTAAATAGAGTTTTTAAATTCCATCAAGTTGCTTCCAACAGGACCATAGTATATGCTTTCTGTTCTTGACTACATATAGTATCAAAAACAAGCTTATGTTTTTCTAGGAAGAAGTGGAATCAAGTGTAACCTGGAGAGTTTTAATAAATACATTGTTATGGTACATAATCTCTATATTCAGTTTATGTTTTTTCTGCTCCTGTATTACCAGTCATATGGTAATCACCACTAAGTTACAGATGTTTGAGCTTTCCACCCTGAAGGCATGTAAGGTGGCTTTTTAAAAAAGAATCAAACCACCAGATCAAACCACAAATGACTAGATCACTGGAAAGTGATTTTTGTTTTAACCTGGAGAAGGAAAACACTTGGCAGAAATTAATCTTTATAGTCATAAAGATGTACAACACAAACAGATCCTTTGGTCCAACTCATCCACATTGACCAGATATCTTAAATTAATCTAGTCCCATTTGTCAGCATTTGACCTATATCTCTCTAAACACTTCCTATTCATATACCCATCCAGATGCCTTTTAAATGTTGTAATTGTACCGGCTTCTACCAACTCCTCTGGCAGCTCATTCCACACACTGTCCACCCTCTGCATGAAAAAGGTGCCCCTTAGATCCCTTTTAAATCTTTCCTCTCTCACCTTAAATTTATTCCCTCTAGTTCTGGACTCCGCTACCCTGGGGAAAGGGCCTTGGCTATTCACCCTATCCATGCCCCTCATGATTTTATAAACATCTATAAATTCACCCTTCAGCCTCCGATGCTCCAGGGAAAATAGCCTCAGCCTATTTAGCCTCTTCCTATAGCTCAAACACTCCAACCCTGGCAACATACTTGTAAATCTTTCCTGAATCCTTCCAAGTTTCACAACATCTTTCCTATAGCAGAGAGATCAGAAAGATGCTCTAAACACTTCAACGTATCATTTTCTTTTATTCATCTGATGTTACTGTTCTTGAGTATTACTGGAAAAGTCACATTTTGTGGAAGCTTTTCATTGATCGAAACAATTTGTAATTGTAGCTGTATGAAACAACTGGCTTCAACATTTGCTCAAACGTTTGAGATACTATTTGAGCTAGGTGTTACTGCTACAATGCAGTAGCAACATAAGTGGTGTCCTTCATTACTAGGATGCTGCCATCAAGACAAAAAGATGTTCTGCCTGTCTCACAAATGAAGAATATGGTATATGCATTTCAGTGCCTGTGCAATGCTATGTAGGCTGTACATCCCAAAAGCTGGTGGATTACATCAAACAGCATGTCCCTTTAAATTTTCCAATCAACTTGTTCAGGTATGTTATGACCCACTTCTGGAGCAAGTGGGACATGAACCCAGGCCTCCTGGCTCAGAGGTAAGGACCCCAGCTCGCTCTTCCTTAAACTGAAATAGCAATTAAAAATTAACTGTTCAGTAAGACACTTTACTGTTCATAATGTACCAAAGTATAAAAAGATTGTCCTTTGAAGAAATGGTGCATTGCTATTATATCTTAGCTGAATGTATAATCCCCACAGACCTGAAATTTAGAGAGCCGTTAATGAAGATGACAGGGGTCTTGGCTACTGACTAAAGAACATTCGAAAAACCCACTTTGCCTTCTTTGCGGAATGCCTGCTGATATAAGGAGCCAATCAGCATTTAACAGGCCTGTGGTGACCTTCTTCAGGATCAGGAGTTGGAAAATCCTACTTCCTGAGACCTGTTGGTTAATAAGAGCTGTTGGTCAATTAGTGAACAGCAATTCTTTCACTTAGCAGCACCACAAATGAGGCTATTACTGCTATTGAAATGGCACTGACCAGAGGCCCACAATTGCAGAGTGACCAAGGACCAGAGATAAGTGACAACTGGAGAAGTTTCACAAGGTGGGGGTGATGTGCCCACTAATAGCCAGAGAGAAATAGAAGAGCAGATTTGTCAGCAAATTTCAGAGAATTGTTAATGTGATAAGGTAGTGACTGGGGAATTTCAATTTCCCCAACATTAATTAGTCATACTGTGAAAGGTTTATAGTCATAGAGATGTAAAGCACAGAAACAGACCTTTCGGTCCAACTTGTCTATGCTGATCAGATATTCTAAATAAATCTAGTCCCATTTGCCAGCATTTGGCCCATATCCCTCTTAAACTCGCACTATTCATATACCCATCCAGATGCCTTTTAAATGTTAATTGTACCAGTCCCCACCACTTCCTCTGGCAGCTTATTCCATACATGCACCATCCTCTGCATGAAAAAGTTTTCCCTTGGATACCTTTTTAAATCTTTCCCCTCTCACCTAGAACTAGACTCAGTGAGTTCTAGTTCTAGACTCACCAAACCCAGGGAAAAGACCTTGTCTATTTACCCTATCCATGCCCCTTATTCTGTCAACCCTTAGCTTCTGATGCTCCAGGGAAAACAACCCCAGCATATTCAGCCTCTCCCTACAGCTTAAACCCTCCAAGATCCCATTGTACTCTGACGTAACCTTCACTGTCCACTACACCTCCAATTTTGATGTCATTTACAAACTTACTAACCACACCTCCTATGTTCACATCCAAATCATAAGTGACAAAACGCGGTGGACCCAGCACCGAACCTTGTGGCACACCGCTGGTCCCAAGCCTCCAGTCTGAAAAGCCAACCTCCTCCACCACCCTCGGTCAAGCCAGTTCCGTATGCAAGTAGCTAGTCCTCCCCGAATTCCATATGATCTAACCTAGAGGAAGCAGAATTTTAAAATGCATCAAAGAGAGCTTTTTAAGCCAGTATATAGAAAGCCCTACCAGAGAAGGATCGGTCCTAGACTTAGTTTTAGGTAAAGAAGGCAGGCAAGTGTTTGAAGTATCAGTGGAGATTATTTACAGATAACAATCATAACTGTTAGTTTCAATACCCTTGCACAAATGGAGAAGGAAGTGTCTGAAAGCAAGGTTCTAAACTAGAGAAAGACAGGTTGTAATAAGATCAGATATGATTTGTCCAGAGTGGATTGGGAGCAGATACTTTTAGGGTACGTTTATCAGACAAAAGACATTTGGACGAGTACATGAATTGGAATGGTTTAGAGGGATGTGGGCCAAACACAGACAAAAGGAACTAGTTTAGTTTGAGAAACCTGGTTGGGATAGACAAGTTGAACCGAACACTCTGTTTCCATGCTGTATGTCTATGACAGTGGATACATTCAAGAAGAAAGGAGAGAGAGTACAAGGCCAACATAATAATACAATAATAGTAGAGTCGGACCAACCAGTCCAGTGAATTCTAGATATTGACGGATACATGGGATTGGGTAAAGAGAAAATGGAAGGCTTATGGCAGATACTGAGGGCTCAAGACAGTGTCCTACAAGAGTATAGAATGTGCAAGGGAGAACTTAGAAAGGAAATTGAGAGCGCAAAACGGGAACATGAAAGGACTCACAGAAAAATCCTAAACAAAAACAAATTGCTGGAAAAGCTCAGCGGATTTGGCAGCATTTGTGGAGACAAATTTGAGTTAACATTTCAGATCGAGTCACCCTGCCTCAGATGGTAGCTAGGAAAATGTCAGTTTACATGCAGAAGATAGGGCGGGGAAGTGTGGTAAGGAGCGGGATAAAGCTCAGAGAGCAAAGAAATGTAGATAGACAAAGGAGTGGATAACGATCTCGCTAGGAGGGTGAATGGCTATTAATGGGAACTGTTAGTAGCTAACAATGGGAAAGAAAGTCCTAAATTAACTTACAAGTACATTTAAGAATAAAAGGATACCAAGGGAAAGAATAGGGCCTAGTAAGGACTACAGTGTAAATTGTGCATATGGCCAGAGGACATTAGCAGGGTGTAAATAAATGCTTTATATTGGTGTTCACTTATGAGAGAAATGTTGCTGGTGTAGAATTCTGGGAGAAGACCTGCGATATAATTGAAGAAATTAGCATAGACAGATGACGCTATGTGTGGTCTGGCAGGCGTAAAAGTAGATTAAGGTCCAGGATAGGATGACATGTATCCTGGCTATTGAGTGAAGCAAGGAGGAAATAGCAGAGGTGCTTCCAATTTTCAATTTCTCTCTTTTCACAAGAGAGGTGCCAGAGGACTGGAGGACAGCCAATGTGGTAACATTATTCAAGAAGCAGGGGAAGAGGAAGGGATCAACCAGAATCTACAGGCCAGTCAGTCAAGCCTCAAAGGTTTACTTACAAACTATTGTAAGTAATTCTGAGGAACAGAATTAATCTGTATTTCAAGAGACCGGGATTAATCAATAACAGTCAGAATGATTTTGTTAAGAGGAAATCATATTTGATCAATTTGATTAAATTTTCTGAAATAGTGACCAAATGTGTAGATGAAGACAATGCTTTTGATGTAGTCTACGTAAATTCCAGCAAGGCTTTTAAGGTCCTGCATTGAAGACTGACAGCAAAGGTAAGAGCCACTGGGATCCAAGGAAATTTGGCTAATTGGATCCAGAGTGGCTGAGTGGCAGGAAGCAGATGCTGACAGTCAAGGAGTCTTTTTGTGACTGGAATGGGACCAGTGTTAGGGTCCTTGCTGTTTGCTTCTGACTCGGGAATTAGGAGTGCTTCCCAAGTTTTCCTGCCAATGATTGTACCAAGTTGTGGACCAACAATATGTGCCCTGCCTTCATTTTGTACCAATGCCTATTCTACTTCAGCACCAACACTTCTAAACTACAAGTGCTCCCAGCCTGCAATGTCAGGCTTAGCTGGGGATCCAGCTGTTGGTTTGACAGATTGTCAGGTGGTACTTGCCATTGAAAAGATTTTTCAACATATTCTGCAATTAATTTCTGCCAGAGATCTGGGAAATCATACTACTGGTCTAAAAGTACTCTATCATACTGGCTTCTGGCCTGTCATTAAATATAAGACTGAAAAATGACTTTTTTTTGCACTCATCCAAGTAGTAATTCTCTATCTGCTTTCCTATATATCCAACATTATTGTGTTTAAATATAAATAACCTGTTCAACTACAAGTTAGCCTTTGAGACTTCTGAGTGCTGTTTCTTTGTCAGATTAATTGGAGGATTTGTCCTTCAATAAATTTCAAGCTTGCCATGTGATACATTTTTCAGAGTTCGTTATAAGGGATTGAGCAGTTCTTGGGTCATTCATTGCTATGTTGCTATTGAATCAGCAATCAAAAGCTGTGAAAGAGGAACTCAGTTCCTTTTTGAAGAATTCTCACATTCCTTCCCAACTTGACCTCTTTCTCAGTTGCAGTAATGGTAATCAGTGTGATCTCCTGGTCAGCAGGAGATCACACTGATTACCACTACTTAATACATTGATGTTTATACAAATTAAAATGTGTAATTATAGTTCAGAATTGCATCCATTTGAGTAACCAAACTCAGGTTTTCAATAAATCACAGATTATCAAACCAAGAACAAATTTCATAACTGCAGTAGGACTATTGCTAGAAAATCCTTTATGCTGTAATTCCAGTGTTGTTGCAAGACAGCTGTTAAAACAATGTACAGGTCCACTCCACAATAGCGTGAGATCATTTTATTTGGACAGCTGAAAGTGGGTGTTCTGCATAGTGGTTTCTCAATCTCAAAACTCAATTTCATTTTTACTACACTTAGGATGCAATGATCTTCATATTTCAAAAGGTTGTCATTGTATATTAATTGTTGCTGTGCTTGTCGAATATCAATGGCATTTATCATTCAAAGCAGTATCTGCAAAGTACTTGAGCAGATTTTGTCCCCTTATTTAAGAAATGATTTTATTTCATTTGAGGCAGTTCAGAGAAGGTTAATAAGGATGAATCCCACTATGGAGGGATCCTCTTAAGAGCAAAGGTTAAACAGGTTAGGACTCTACTGACTGGAAATCAGAAGAATGAGAGGTGATTTCATTGACCTTGTAGGATTCATAAGGGTAAATGCTGAGAGGTTGTTTCTCATGGGAGAGTCTAGGAGCAGAGAGTATGGACTCAATAAAGTATCGTCCCAATTTAAGCCTGGGATGAGAAGGAATTTCCTCTCTTAAGGTTGTGAATTTTTGAAACTCCTTGCCACAGAGAACTGTAGAGGCAGAGTGCTAGTGTATTTTTAAGGCTGAGTTAGTTTCTTGATCTGTAAGAGAATCGAGAGGGAAAATACAGAAGAGTGGACACCAGGAATGTTGGATCCTATTGAATGGTGCAGCAGATTGAAGTGGTCAAATTCCTGTTCCTATTTCTTATGGTCTGCTTTGCCTCAATCCGTTACCATTTATATCCACTATTCCAAGTTATCTTCATCATTTGTGTACATTTTGCATTCTCACTGCTTTTTTTTGAGTTGTTCCTATTTGCCCCATGCTTTTTCTTAGTTCATCTATCTCTACCCATATATTTGAAATGTCAACAGATTTATCTATTTTTGATTTATTTTGAATGATTCACACCCTCTTTTTCAGTTTCTGTTCTGGTCTCTTCCCAGTTATATTCCATACTCGAGCAGAATTTTCAGGACTGTGATGTGATGCGAAAATGTAGGTCCTAAACCTACATCACACTATGTCAGTAACATTAGCTGTAGCATTATTGATTATCGGTCAGGTCTTGTACATAAATTCTTATGCTGAAGAAGATAAAGATGATCAATTAAAAGGATCTGAACTAGTCAAAAGGAGTTTTAATCCAATGATAAGTGTGTTATTTGTGTACTTGTTCAATTATGCTACACTCAATAGTGGTTGCACCTCAATAGTATGTGTCAGAGGCTGGTTACAATGTTACCTAGATTCGCTGGTTGTGAAGCTATTAGCAGGATTAAAGATTATTTTTTATTTTATATTAGATGATGACACCACATTGAGGTTGCCAACAAGTGTTGTGGTTTACCACAACACAGATGGAGTAACCTAATTTGTCAGTGCTGATATCCCTCATGAAATAAACTTCCTGTGAGTAAGCCTTCCATGAAAAAGGCACAAATGAAATGGGTCATGGAATATAGTGATGCATTTGTTTTTGGAAATCTGTACATTGTGCAATCTGGGCATCAATGCATCCCCCTAAAAGTAGCTGCTTCGAATCAGAGTTTTAGATAAGTATTAGTGGCATCAAGTGATCAGAATGAGAGAAAAAAGAAATGCAACTTAAAGTTAAAGTTACACAGACAATTTGCTCACTTTTCTTGTTCGCTGACAGATGCTTGGAGGTGCTCCACATGGATAAATACCACAATGTTCTCACAATCACAGTGCCACCATTCACACTAACTCTGCCATAGCACATTCCTCTCACCAAGGCTCATGGACTATAACATTCATAACTGCACCCATCATGTCCATCCATGGTGTTCACCCTCCTCGTCCTCCCAAACTACTGACCTTTTGTGCCCCCTGTGCTTCCTATTCACTTACTGTGGACACCTTATCACCTGTCCTGCACATGCAGCATAACTAACTGCTCTTCTATTTATTGCCATCATACTCGATCCCTCCTTTGTCTCATTGCAGGAACAATTAGTCCACCCCTGATTGATGTACCTGTAATCGCTGGACAAATTTCACCTGACCTGTGGGACTGACTGTGGCCAACCCTTACCTGTAATCAGTCAAGCCCACTGACTGACAGCGACAATACTTTGTGACTGAATAAAGTCCATCTTTACCCCACTAAGGTCTTTGACCTTCAGGCGTACTCCATTTAGCCGAACCACTTTGTTGTCTTGACTCAAAGATCCTGGCACTTACTGTAGGTGTGACATTAACATAGCATGGTGCTGTACAAGAAGATGTCCACCTCAGTTGCTCTGAACTGTGACAAGCTGCCTTCTTCTCTTTTGACACTAAAAGGTAATGCAATCCACAGAGTGACAGCCTCCAAATAAGTATAAAGTGAATACAAAGAAATGAGCTGAGCCATAAGATACCTCCTGCATAAATTCATGAGATGTTTGTGTTCTCCCTGTGCTTTGGGATAAGGGAGTTTATTGGTCATCCCTAGTTACCCTTGAGAAGGTAGTAGTGAGCAGCCTTCTTGAACTGCTACAGTCCATGTGCTGTAGGTGGATCCAAAGTGCCATTTGAGAGGGAATCCTAGCCGTAGTTAAGGAATAGCAATATATTTCCAAGTCAGGATGGTGACTGACTTGCAGGAGAACTTGCAGGTTGTAGTGTTCCCATGTATCTACTGCCCTTGTCCTTTTAAATGGAAGTAGTTGTGGGCTTGGAATCTGCTGTCTAAGGATCTTTATTCACTTTTTGAGCAGTGCATCTTACAGAGAGTACATACTGCTACTACTGAGGTACAGTGGTGGAGGGAATGGATGTAGTACTAATCAAACAAACCACTTTATCCTGGCATCAAACTTCTTGAATGTTGTTGGAGCTGCATGCATCCAGGCAGATGGGGAGTATTCCATCACATTCCTGACTTATGCTTTGTGGATGATGGTCAGGCTTTGGGGAGTTAGAAGGTCCGTTACTCTCTGCAGTATTCCTAGCCTCTGACCTGATTTGGAGATGCCAGTGTTGGACTGGGGTGTACAAAGTTAAAAATCACACAACACCAGGTTATAGTCCAACATGTTTAATTGGAAGCACATTAGCTTTCGGAGCGACACTCCTTCATCAGGTGATTGTCCTGATGAAGGACCTGCCTCTGACCTGCTTTTGTAACCACTGTATTTCTATGGTGAGTTCAGTTGAGTTTCTGGTCAATGATAACCCCCCAGGATGTTGGTAGTGGGGGATTCAATGATGGTCATTGAATGAATGTCAAGGGGCAGTGGTTAGATTGGCTCTTATTGAAATGGTCAGTGTCTGCCATTTGTGTGGTGCAAATGACACTTGCCACTTGTCAACCCAAGCCTTGATATTATCCAGATCTTACATTTGAATATGGACTGCTTCCGTATCTGAGAAGTCACAAATGGTGGTGAGCATTGTGCAATCTAAGGCGAACATCCCCACTTCTGACCTGATGACGGAGGGAAGGTCATTGATTAAGCAGCTGAAGATGTTGGGCCTAGGACACTACCCTGAGGAGCTCTTGCAGAGATGTCTGGAGCTGAGATGACTGACCTCCAACAACCATAACTATCTTCCTATGTATCAGATATGACTCCAACCACCGGAGAGTTTGCCCCTAATACCTACTATATTAGTTTTGTTCAGGCACCTTAATGCCACACTCAATTGAATGCAACTTTGATGTCAAGGGCTGTCACTCTCTGCTCACCTCTGGAATTCACCTCTTTTGTCTATGTTTGAACCAAGGCTGTAATGAGCCCTGGCAGAAGTCAAACTAAGTATCAGTGAATGGGTTATTGCTGAACAGGTGCTACTTGTTGGCACTGTTGATGACTCCTTCTATCACTTTACTAAAAATCAAGAATAGACTGATGAAGACATAATTAGGCAAGTTAGGTTTGTCCTGCTTTTTGCGTACAGGACATACCTAGGCAATTTTCCAAATTGTTGGATAGATGGCAATGTCGCAACAGTACTGGAAGAGCTTGAAATTACAATTGCTGGGATTTTGTCAGAGCCCATAATCTTTGTAGTGTCCAGTGCCTCCCACAGTTTCTTATTATGTGGTGTGAATCAAATTGTGAAAAAGCAATACATACAAGCATACAAGTCATAAGTGTCCCTGAGCTCCAAAATGAAGTACTGAGGGGTTTAACTGAAGTGAGAGTTGGTCCAAAAGTAGGTATGATGATAAGACTGAGGAATTATCGATGCTGACTTGAGTAGTTGAAGGAGAGAAATATCTGGTCCCCAGAGGGACTTTGTGACAAAGACAAACTTGGATGAAGGCCTAAAGAAGGAAGCAGAGAGCTGATACCACTAGCTAACTACTCAGTCCTTCATGTCGACAACTGGTGCCAACTTGTTTTTGAGAAAGTTGGGAGAATTGAAAGCAGAATATAAATGAGATGCAATTATGTGGAAATAGGACAATGAGATGCTAACCTTGCTATTTAACCATAGCAAAGGGCTCATGTTTGTGCGCCTCCTACCTCAAGGAGACATTCGACTCCCAAGCATCCCAGGTGTCCAGCTATTTTGAACAATGTGCTTTCCCCCTCTGTCATCCAGACAGCCTTCCAC
Organism: Chiloscyllium plagiosum; assembly: GCF_037043375.1. Classification (NCBI taxonomy): domain Eukaryota; kingdom Metazoa; phylum Chordata; class Chondrichthyes; order Orectolobiformes; family Hemiscylliidae; genus Chiloscyllium; species Chiloscyllium plagiosum. The sequence continues at coordinate 14,473,263 of NW_028270139.1, read as the reverse complement.
TGCACTTCCTCCATTCCCAGCTCCACAGCTGTAAACCACCTCCCCCGCCCAAACATAACAGAGACAGGATTCCCATTGTCCTCATCTTTCACCCCACCAATCTCTGCATTCAATGGATCAGTCTTTAACACTTCCACTAACTCCAACCAGACCCCACCACTAAGAACATCTTCCCGCCCACTCCACTCTGCATTCCACAAGGACCACTTTCTTCATCACTCCTGATTTTTATTTCTCTCTATGTCAAGGTTCTGATTTTTGTTTAATTTTTGACATGTTTTTCAACATTTTTGTCATTGTCTCCCCCACTCAAAGGAGGATAAAATTCCACTCATGGTGTCCTACCATCCTATTTTTATGAAATTGCATTCCTCGAGTGAAGCCTCACCCAGTAGGAGTGCACATTGGGACTCCAAACATGTGCTTTATATAATTCACCTTCCATAATTGGAATTCTGGTTTGGTGTCAAGCCACAAGGACATGTTCTGGGAATTTTCTCATTCACTAATGGCTTTCTGTCCATAAATACAAAACGTCCCAAAGAATTACAGGGAGCAGGCACTCAAATAGCTGATTTATGTTTCCCAGTGACGAGGCTCTGTATCAAGGGAGCAACTCCTCAAGACTGCATTTAAATATTTGAACTTTGTTTCAAATAAAAGCAAGCATTTCTCATTCTGATCAATTCTGATGGCATAAAAAGATAACATGCACTTTCTCATGAAGCAATGAATGTATGAAGAGAGAGATTTTTGTTTTATAATGCAGTCTACTGCAAATTGTATAAAATCAGTTTAATATAACGGACATTCTGTGTATTTGAATAAGGCTGACTTCGATAGGATTAGACATGGGCTGTCTATGGTAGACTGGGCGGGAGAACATCAATGACAGATGTTCAAAGAAGATTATAAAATTATACAGAGCCAGTTTTTCTATCCCTAAGCAGCAAGAGCCCCACTTAACAAAAAAAAAGCAGCAGCTATGGATAACTGAAGTTGCCAAAGGCAACAAAAGAAACTAAAAGTAAAAGTGAGCAAACATACAAAACGCTGCAATTATTCTGACAATTGGGACAGACACAAGAACCAACAAAGGCAGACAAATCAGATGAAGAGCTCCAAATAAAACAGTATGAAAAGAAACTTGCAAGACATAAATAAACATCAAATATTTTTTAGTTATAGAATCAGGTTCAGTGTGGGTCCCTTCACACTGGCAGCTATGATGTTGTAGGTGAGAATAAGAAAATGGCAGAGTGTTGACTAATTCAGTACACAGGAAATCTCAAGGAACTGAATTTTGAATCAGAAACAGAAAATGATGGAAATGAACAAAAACAAAGTAACAACAGTAAGAAAGGGGGGAAAAGACAACAAAGAGTGATCAATGTCCAAATGGTTCTGACCCCTAAAATTAAGATAAGTAGGTGTGATTATATCAGATGTGAATCTTCCCAAGTTCTCTTAGTTCAGGTACCATTCCTTTGGATTTGTGCCGTCAGAGGGATAATGGCAAATGGGACTGGATTGATTTGGGGTGTCTGATTGTCATGGGCGAATTGGACCTAAGGGTCTGTTTCTGTGCTGTACATCTCTATGACTCTTTGACTCTGACATTATATAGAAGGTACACACAGAAACAAGTTAATTGGCCCAACTAATCTATATTATCTTTACTGGCATCGCTGCCAATCCCAGTATTTGTTGTCCATCGGTACTTACCTTGAACCAGTGGTCTGCTAGACCTTTTCTGAGGTTGAAAGAGTGGATTTCCTTCCCTAAAGGATATGTGTGAAACAGGTGGGTTTTTACACTTATCTATGACAGTTTTATGGTCACTTTTACTGCAAACAGGTCAGAGGTTAGGAATCCTGTAATGAGTAACTCACTACCTGATGCTCCAAATCCAGTCCACCATCTACAAGGCACAAGTGTGGTGGAATACTCCCCACTTGTCTGGATGTGTGCAGTTCCAATAACATTCAAGAAGCTTAACATCATCCAGGATGAAGCAGCTTACTTGACTGGCACCATATCCACAAGCAACCACTCCTGCCACCACTGATGCTCAGTAGCAGATGTGTACCATTTACAAGATGAGCTGCAGAAATTCATCAAGGTTCCTTAGATAGCAATTTCCAAACCAACAACCACTTCCATCTAGGACAGGGGCAGTAGATAATGGGATCAACAGCAATTATAAGTTCTGCTCCAAGCGACACACTATCCTGAATTGGAATATATCACCATTCCTTCAGTGTCACTGGGTCAAAGTCTTAGAATTGTGGGTCTACCTTAGCAAATAGACTGCAGTGTCATAGAATCATACAGTATAGAAGAGGCACTTTGGTCCATTAAGTCTGCACCACCATAAGACAGGAGGTGCCAGCATTAGACTGGAGTGGACAAAGTCAGAAGTCACACAACACCAGGTTATAGTCGAAGAGGTTTATTTGAAATCACAAGCTTTTGGAGCGCTGCTCCTTCATCAGGTGAAGTGTACAAAGGAGCAGCACTCAGAAATCTTGTGATTTCAAATAAACCTGTTGGACTATAACCTAGTGTTGTGTGACTTCCAATCTTGTCAACAATAGATTACTCTAGATCTATACTAGTCCCATTTTATAGCATTTGGCCCATAGCCTTGAATGTTATAGCATTTATAAATATAAAATATCTTCTTTGCATCTGTTCAATCAAGACTAATAATAATATTTCCTAAAGAAAATAGCCCAAGTCTGCTATCACTTCTCAGTTCCAACATTGCCCTTGAAAATTCTTTAATCAGATGTTCTTTCTTTTTTTAAATACACATATTCATCGGATAGTATTCACTGGTTCGGATTTGTCCTGTATAAACTGGTTATACCTGGGAAAATTTCCACATTGTTGAATAGATGCCAGGAGCAGTTTAGCTATGTTGCAGCAAGCTCTGGAGCCTTACTACTACTTTCAGGATGTTGTCAAAGCCCATAGCCTGTTTAGGATCCAGAGCCTCCAACCATTTCTTCATATCATGTGGAGTAAATCCATTGGGTTGAAGACTGGCATCTGTGAGGCTGGGACCTTTGCAAGAGGCTGAGATGGATCATTCACTTAGCACTTCTGTTTGAAGATTGTTGCATATGCTTCAGTCTTATCTTTTGCCCTGATGTACTGGGCTCCTCCATCATTAAGAATTGGGATATTTGTGAAGCCTCCATTTCTAGTGAGTTGTTACCTATCCAACACTATTCGTGACTGGATGTGTTCATAAAAAATAGGAGCAGGATTAAGCCATTCAACCCATTGAGTCTGCTCTGCCATTCGATCATGGCTGATATGGTCCTCACTCCCATTTTCCTGCCTTCTCCCCATAACCTTGCAATCCATTACCAATTAAAAATCTGTCTAACTTCTCCTTAAATTTACTCACTGTTCCACCATCCGCCACAATTTGGGATAGTGAATTTCACAGATTCACAACCCTTTGGGAGAAGTAGTTTCTCCTCAACTCTGTTTTAAAAGGGTCAGTAAAGAAAATGGCAGGGGGAGGGAGGGGCTGGAAAGGGAGTTGGGAAGGGAGGTTATTTGAAATAGGAGAACTCAATGTTGAGTCCTCTAGGCAGAAGATTCCTCCAATTTGCCGTCTGATTCACTGTGGCAATGGAGGAGGCAGAGGATGGTCAGGTTGGAGAGGAAATGGGAAGAGGAATTGAAATGGGCAGTGACTGGGAGGCCAGATCAGCCCTTGCAGGCCCGGCTGAGATGCTCAGCGAAACATGCCCTTAGTTTATGTTTGGTGTTACTGAGGTAGAGAAGCTCACGTCAAGAGCACTGGCTACAGTAAACTAGGTTGGAACACATTTTCAGCTCTGATCTCCAGCATCTGCAGACCTCACTTTCTCCTCCTCGGTTGGAGGAGGGACAGGTGAACCTCTGTCTCACCTGGAAGGACTGTTTGGAGTCCAGGGTGGAGGTGAGGGGGTGTGGTGTGCCAGCATGTTTTGCATCTTTTATGCTTGCAGGGGAAGGTACTAGAGGTTTGGTGGGGATTGATGGGGAGTGTGGTACAAACCGAGGAGTGATGAAGAAAGTGGTCCTTGTGGAATGCAGAGTGGAGTGGGCGGGAAGATGTTCTTAGTGGTGGGGTCTGGTTGGAGTTAGCGGAAGTGTTAAAGACTGATCCATTGAATGCAGAAATTGGTGGGGTGAAAGATGAGGACAATGGGAATCCTGTCTCTGTTATGTTTGGGCGGGGGAGGTGGTTTACCATCTGTGGAGCTGGGAATGGAGGAAGTGCAGTGGAAGGCTGTCTGGATGACAGAGGGGGAAAGCACATTGTTCAAAATAGCTGGACACCTGGGATGCGTGGGAGTCGAATGTCTCCTTGAGGTAGGAGGTGCACAAACATGAGCCCTTTGCTGAGGACAGACCGTTCAGCCTCAGAGAGTTCAAGGTCAGGGGGGCTGGTAAAAACGTGGCAAGGCTCATTGGGGTGGGTCTGGGGGCTCCCAAGGATGGAAGGGTGGAAGGGTGATAACATGATGGGTGAGGATTGGATGTGATACAGTGGCGGGGGGAGTATTTGTGGGAGAGAAGAAGAGTGGAAGAGGTGCAGGCTGGGAATAGGATGGGGGATTGGGTGTGGTTATCGCCAATTCCCTCCCCCCCTCCCCCACCTCACCTTTAGCCTCCTCGGGGCACCCCATTGAGCCTTGCCATGTATTTACTATTCCCCTGACATTGAACTCTCTGAGACCAAAAGGTCCATCCTTTGTAAAGGGCTCATGCTCGTGCCTCTCTGTCCCCACTTCAATGAGTTCCGCGCCCGCCAAGACTTGGAACTCTTTGACCTCTGCCTCCAACTTTCCTCTTCCATTTGGACACCCCACTGGCCTCTTACCTGCCTTTGACCTCTTCATTGCTGAATGCTGATGTGACATCGGCCGCTTCGCTTTCTCCACCCCTTTCACCCACTCCAACCTCAGCCCCTCTGAACATGCAGCGCTCCAGTCCCTCTGCATCAATCCCTGCTTCACCATTAAACCCATTGACAAAGGCGGGGTCGTGCTAGTCTGGAGGATGGACCTCTATGTCACCGAGACCGACCACCAGCTCTCCAACACCATGTCCTACCTCTCCCTCGACCATGACCCACTGGGTCCCCATTGCACGCACTGTCTGTGACCTCATTGCGTCCAGTGACCTCCCCTCCACCACCTCCAGCCTCAGTCCCTCAGCCCCGCACTGCCCGCTTCTACCTGTCCCAAGATCCACAAGCCAACCTATCGTCTCCGCATGCTCCTGCCCCACCAAATTCATTTCTTCTTTTCGACTCTATCCTCTCCCCCTTGGCCGAGACACTTCCCACCTACATCTGGGACGCTAACCACGCCCTCCACCTTTTCAGTAATTTCCAGTTCCCTGGCCCCAGGCGCTTTATCTTCACCCATGGTTGCACAATCCTTATACATATCCCAACCCCTTCAGGCCCTCAGCATCTTCCTCTCCTCTCCTAAAGACCCATCCAGTCCCCTTCCACCAATATCCTCCTCCACCTCGCCAAACTAGTCCTCGCCCTCAATAACATTTGCTTCAACTCTTTCCATTTCCTCCAAATCTAGGGGGTTGCTATGGGCACTCACATGGGCCCCAGCTATGCCTGCCTATTTGTCGGCTATGTCGAACAGTCCCTCTTCAGTATGTACACAGGCACTATTCCCCAACTCTTACGCCATTACAGTGATGACTGCATTGGTGCTGCATCCTACACCCAGGCTAAACTGGAGCAGTTCATTGACTTCGCCCACAACTTCCACAAAACCCTTACATTCACATGGTCTACTCTCGGTTACCTTTCCTGACCTCTCTGTTTCCATCTCCAGCAACAGTCTAAGGATGGACATCTACTATAAACCTACAGACTCCCATAACTACCTGGACTACACTTCTTCCCACCCGTATCCTGCAAGAGTTCTATCCCATTTTCCTAATTCCTCCATCTCCATTGCATCTGCTCAGACGAGGAGACATTCCACTCCAAAGCATCCCAGATGTGCATCTATTTTGAATAACGTGCTTTTCCCCCTTCTGTCATCCAGACAGCCCTCCACTGCATCTCCCCCATTCCCCACTCCACTGCTCTAAACCTTCCCCCAAACATATGAAGACAGGGTCCCCCTTGTCCTCACCTTCCACCCCACCAGTCTCCGCATCCAATAGATCATCCTTAAACATTTCTGCCAATTCCAACTAGATCCCACCACCAAGAACATCTTTCCCTCCCTTCCCCTCTCTCTCTCTGCAACCATAAAAGATGCAAAACCTGCCGGCACACCACCCTCTCACCTCCATCCAAAACCCCAAACTGCCCTTCCAGGTGAGACAAAGGTTGACTTGCCTCTCCGCCAATCTTCCTGAAGAAGGCCTTATGCCCGAAACGTCGATTCTCCTGTTCCTTGGATGCTGCCTGACCTGCTGCGCTTCTCCAGCAACACATTTTCAGCTCTGATCTCCAGCATCTGCAGTCCTCACTTTCTCCTCCAATCTAGTTTACTGTATCCGGTACTACTTCTCTACGTTGGTGACACTAAACATAAACTAAGAGGACGTTTCACCGAGCATCTTAGCTGAGCCTGCAGAGACTACCTGACCTCCCAGTCACCTTCCCATTGCCTCTCCAACATTACCATACTCGGCCTCTTCCATTGCCATAGTGAATCTGACTGCAAATTGGAGGAGTAACACCTCATTATCTGTCTGAGCAGCCCACAGCCTGGAGGACTCAACATTGAGTTCTCCAATTTCAAATAACCTCCCTTCCTATCCCCTGACTCCCTTCGCAGCCTTCCCCCTCCTCTCTTCCATTCTACTTCATGACCTTCCTTTCCAGAAACCAATTGGATTCATTCCTCCCATCAACCAGCCAGGCCTTACCCTCCACCTGTGTTCACCTATCACTATGTCACCACTCTGTCCCTCTCCCCACCTAAAACCCTCCCTCACCCCTCTTTTATCTGCAGCTACCCTCACCTCCCAGTTCTGAAGAAGGGTTATACCCGAAATGTTGACTTCTGTACCCCCTGATGCTGCCTGGTTTGCTGTGTTCGTCCAGCCTCCTACTTGTCTATCTTAACCTAAAGTGTGTTTTTTACTCATTCTCCAGCCACCAGAGAGACCACCATCTCTACAAAGTTTACCACCCCATGCCCATTTCAGGGACCATCAGATTCAGCCTTTACTATGTCTTAACCTTTAGAAAATGTGCACCTTTTTAATTGAACACAGACCAAGTACTCATATTTTTGTCAAACATTGGGATTAAGGATATCATTGCAATAAATTGAGTCTGTTAAAATGGCAAGCCTTGTGAGGACAGACTGAAACTTTCAGATATGTTGTTGTTTTTTACAAATAACATTTCCGTTTGTAACATTAAATATTATGAAGCAAATATAATGCATTGTTTGAAATCATTGAATTTTTGATTGATAAATCTCCTTTCTATTTGTATATGATAATTGTCAAAATGTGAAACTGAAAATAAATGGTTGCAATTTATATTCAAAATCTTTTCAATATATTGTTCATCTCCAGAATAAAATTTAGTATCTTTTTTAATCTAAATGTTAATACCCTAGAAAACAGTAAGCTCTTGATTTTCACACTCTTAACCTGCCTCAAATCAGCAAACTATGCCCACTTTGATATTTGGCTATTGCCTAATAATTTGTCAGTAAAGTTGTGCCTATTTGAATAATTGATGACACAAATATTCAAAGAGCTCCCCTGATAATTGTGATATTCAAAGGGTGTGGTGTACTTACATTAAATACAAAGAAAAATATCTACATGCAGAAGAAAATCAAAGCTCGGCTGCCTTGGATAGAAGTAAGGTGATTGCATGTATTCTAATATCAGATATGTTTATAACATTGCAACATACTAGAGCAGTTCTTTTCCTGTGCTGGTATCTTTTTACCTTACAGTGCTAGTCAAAGACAGCTTGTGAATAGCCATCTTGTTTTTTCCTCAGTTCCCTGCTATAATTAAGTTACATTTTGGTGACATTATTAGGCTTAGGAAAGATTAATTCTCTTAGGATTCGTTTGAATGCTTGTGATGCATCATTTCATGACATTTCATGACTAAGAAGGAAACGCAGAGAAAAAATGAGGTACGAAGGTAAACTGGCCAAAAATATAAAGGAAGATAGTAAAAGCTTTTTTAGGTATGTGAAAGGGGAAAAAATGGTTAAGACTAAAATTGGGCCCTTGAAGACAGAAACAGGGGAATATATTACAGGGAACAAAGAAATGGCAGAAGAGTTGAATTGGTACTTCACATCTGTGTTCACTGGGGAAGACACAAGCAATCTCCCAGAGGTAACAGTGGCTGAAGGACCTGAACTTAAGGGAATTTATATTTGCCAGGAATGCATTGGTGGATGCATTGGTGATTATTTTCCAGAGTTCGATAGATTTGGGATCAGTTTCTGCGGATTGGAGGGTGGCTAATGTTGTACCACTTTTTAAGGTGGGAGAGAGAAAGCAGGAAATTATAGACCAGTTAGTCTGACCTCAGTGGTGGGAAAGATGCTGGAGTCTATTATACAGGATGAAATTACGACACATCTGGATAGTAGTAACAGGATAGGTCAGAGTCAGCATGGATTTATGAAGGAGAAATCATGCTTGACTAATCTTCTGGAATTTTTTGAGGATGTAACTCTGAAGATGGACGAGGGAGATCCAGTAGATGTAGTGTACCTGGACTTTCAGAAAGCTTTTGATAAAGTCCCACATAGGAGGTTAGTGAGCAAAATTAGGGCGCATGGTATTGGGGGCAAAGTACTAACTTGGTTTGAAAGTTGGTTGGCTGACAGGAAACAAAGAGTAGTGAAAAACGGCTCCATTTCGGAATGGCAGACAGTGACCAGTGGGGTACCGCAGGGATCAGTGCTGGGACCGCAGTCTTTTACAATATATATTAAATGATATAGAAGATAGTATTAGTAATAACATTAGCAAATTTGCTGATGATACAAAGCTGGGTGGCAGGGTGAAAAGTGATGAGGATGTTAGGAGATTACAGGGTGACCTGGACAAGTTAGGTGAGTGGTCAGTTGCATGGCAGATGCAGTTTAATGTGGATAAATGTATGGTTATCCACTTTGGTGGCAAGAACAGGAAGGCAGATTACTACCTAAATGGAATCAATTTAGGTAAAGGGGCAGTACAAAGAGATCTGGGTGTTCTTGTACATCAGTCAATGAAGGTAAGCATGCAGGTACAGCAGGTAGTGAAGAAGGCTAATAGCATGCTGGCCTTCATAACAAGAGGGACTGAGTATAGAAGCAAAGAGGTTCTTCTGCAGCTGGACAGGGCCCTGGTGAGACCACACCTAGAGTATTGTGTGCAGTTCTGGTCTCCAAATTTGAGGAAAGACATTCTGGCTATTGAGGGAGTGCAGCGTAGGCTCACGAGGTCAATTCCTGGAATGGCGGGATTATCTTACACTGAAAGACTGGAGTGACTGAGCTTGTATACCTTTGAGTTTAGAAGACTGAGAGGGGATCTGATTGAGACATATAAAATTATTAAAGGATTGGACACTCTGGAGGCTGGAAACATGTTTCCACTGATGGGTGAGTGCCGAACCAGAGGACACAGCTTAAAAATACGGGGTAGACCATTTAGGACAGAGATGAGGAGAAACTTCTTCACCCAGAGAGTGGTGGCCGTGTGGAATGCTCTGCCCCAGGGGGCAGTGGAGGCCCAGTCTCTGGATTCATTTAAGAAAGAGTTGGATAGAGCTCTCAAGGATAGTGGAATCAAGGGTTATGGAGATAAGGCAGGAACAGGATACTGATTAAGGATGATCAGCCATGATCATATTGAATGGTGGTGCAGGCTTGAAGGGCAGAATGGCCTACTCCTGCACCTATTGTCTATTGTCTATTCCTAGAGAACAACACCTAAATTCTTTACCAGAATATCAACAATCATGGGACACAAAATAAAGAAAGATTAGCATTTTTAAAGCATATCCTACAAACACAGGATGCCCCAAAGTGCTTTATTATCAATTAAATATTTTCAAAGTATAGTTATGATGTAGGAAAGATAATACCCAATCTTGCTTAAAGAGCAATCTGCTAATCATTATCTAATGTTTTGGTGCAACTAGTTGTGCGATAAATAATGACTAGAGCACTAGGAGTGGTTCCCATATTTGAACATCGCAATACAACCTTTATGTTTACTCTTTTACAAAACTGTTGGAGTTCTTGAAGAATTTTAAAAGGTAGTCAATATATTTGGATTTTTGGAAGACTTTTGATAAAGTCTCCCACCTGCAAGTTGTTTAGCAAAATTAAAGCACTTGATGTAAAATAATGCATTGGCCTTGGTTAAAGATTGGCTTACAGATAGAGAGTGGAAATAAGTGGATCATTCTCCTGTTGGTAGACTACGATTCGGGCAGGAATGCAAGGATCAGGACTTGGCCCCAGCTGTTCACATTATTTCTGTCATTGATTGGATATGGGGACAAAATCTAATACAGCAAACTTAGTTTTAATCAGCACTGTATCCACTAGCACTCTTGATAAACTGGCAAAAATGATATACCTCAAATGCCACAACCTAAAGCGATGTCCGAGTATTTATGCTGTAACTAAAGTATAACAGTGATGTGTATAACCCCAACATTATGTTTCTATTTATTGTGTGTTTCTACATTGATCTTAGGAGATGTGTTGATGTTTTTGCATATGTTTTTGAGGGATGTTGATGTCTTAAAGCTTTGCTTGGTCAGGGTTTACTGCTGCTACATGTATTTCTTGATTAGCCGAAATATTTGATCACTCGCATACTCCTGGTCCCAAAGGTGCTGGTTAATAAAACGTTTGCTGTTTTTCAAAGTCTGCTGATGACACAAAACTAAGCAGGAATATTTATTGTGAGGAAGGTATAAAGCATTTTCAGTAAGATTAGTACAGACTTGAGAATTGAGCAATAATTTGGCAGATGGAATATAATGTGGAAAAATGTGTGGCAATCCATTTTGATAGGAAGAATAGAAGTGCAGAATATGGTTAGAAGTTGGAAAGTGTAGATGTACAAATAAACCCAGGTGTCCTTGTTAATAAACCACTAAAAGCCTGTAAGCAGGTGCTGTAAATTATTTGGAATGTTAGTCTTTATTGCAAGAGGACTCCAGTATAGGAAGAAGTCTTGCTGCAGTTATTTAGGAACTTGGTTAGACTGCATCGAGAGTACTATGTACAGTTTTGTCTCTTTATCTCAGGAAAGATGTTATTGTGGTAGAGGGAGTGCAACAGTAATTGAACAAATGGACTTGTATTTTTCAGAGTCTCAAAGAATGAAAGATTATCTCAATGAAACCTACAAAGCATTTAAAGTGATAGACAGAGTAGATACAGGTGATATGTTTCTCTGGATGGGCAGACTATAACCAGGAGCGTTGTTTAAAAATAAGGGGGACATTATTTGACACTGAATTAAGGAGGGTTTTTCTTTTACTCAGTGGTGAATCTTTGAAGTTCACCATCCCAGAGGGCTATGGAAGCTCAGTCTTAGATTATTAGTAGTATAAAGAGGTTATACAGGTTGTGTGGATAAAAGGCAGTGAAGTATTCCATCAGCCATCATCATATTAAATGGTAGAACAGTCTCATGGGCTGTATGACCTACTACTGTTCCCAACTTTCTACAATACAGCCATTTCTGCTTTAACATTGTAGTTCTGTTCTCAAGTAATCCCATGTTATAAGAAAATCATATAATAGCAGCACCATTTAATCTAATGGAGCCAGAATTATGTTGTAGCCAATGCATGCTTTAAAACTTAGTGCTTTAGAAACAGTGTCCCCAATTCGTCAATTGTGTTATAGCGAATTTGTGTTAACAAAGTGTGAATTATAGCAGACCTACATATATAAATCACACATCTTACATCACAATGCTAAGCAAGATCTGTGGAGTGGAAAAGTTAACAATTTGAGTGTGATTGGTAGATTTTCTTTGTTTCTATTTCATAAATAATTCATTATCACAGTACAGCAACCAAGGTCTAGACCTGAAAATCAAGTACTTCTTGAGATGCCCTACTTTCTGCATTTATGTTTATCTAATTATTAATGACATGAGGAGTAAAAATGTGAGTTTATGTGCTTGGGGTTACCTAAGAATCATTAAATTTAACACTTCCTTAAGCCCTATATTCCATTCTAGTCTTGCTAAACTGCATCTCAGACTACCAGCCCATGAGCCTCACACAGCCCTTGTCCACGAACATTGGCATCCAACATTTCCAATCCCTTACAGCCATCAAGGCACACTGGCAAGTTGGAGAAAGTGAGGACTGCAGATGCTGGAGAGTCAGAGTCAAAAGGTGCAGCACCTGAGGAGTAGGAGAGTCAATGTTTCGGGCATAAGCCCTTCATCAGGAAGAGGGGGTGGGGGTAAGGGTATTGAGAGTTAAATAGGAGGGCTGGGGGGTTGGTAGCTGGGAAGGCAATGGGTGAATGCAGATGGAGTGATTGTGGTAGGTCGGTGGGGAGGGTGGAGCATATAGGTGGGAAGGAAGATGGACAGGTAGGACAGGTCAAGAGTGCGGTACCAAGGGTAGGATCTGGGATGAGGTAGGAGAAGAGGAGATTTGGAAACTAGTGAACTCAGTGTTGATGCCGTGTGGTTGAAGGGTCCCAAGGGAGAAGATTAGGCATTCTTCCTCCAGTTGTCAGGTGGCTTGGATTTGGTGGCGGACGAGGCTCAGGACTTGCATGTCGTTGGGGGAGCGAGAGGGGGAGTTGAAGTGGTCGGTGACAGGGCAGGGGGTTGTTTGATGTGTGTCCCCCAAAGATATCAGGTGGATCCTGACCTTCAGTTCACCTGGACTATCTCAGACACCTCCCTCCTCTTCCTGAACCTCTCCATTTCTGGCGACCGACTCAACATGGATATTTATTTCAAACTCACTGAATCCCACAGCTACCTGCTCCCACCCCCATGATCGCTTACTCTCAATTCCTCTGCCTTCACTATATCTGGTCTCAGAAGGAGCAATTCCACTCCAGGACATCCCAGTTGGGCTCCTATTTCAAGGACTGCTATTTCCCCTGCCACGTGATCAACAATACCCTCCAGCTCATCTCCTCCATTTCCCGCACCTGTGCCCATGAACTTCACCCCTCCAACCACAACAAGGATAGAACCCCCCCTCCCCACCGCGGTCCTCACTTTCCACTCCACTAATCTCCGGATACAGTGCATTATCCTCCCCCAATTCCAGCACCTTCAATCAGACCCCACCACCAAAGATATATTTCCCTCTCCACCCCTATCTCATTCAGCAGAGACCAATTTCCTCTGCGACTCCCTCATTAGGTTCAGCCACCTGCTCCTTCTCCTCACCCTCTTCCCCCCCTCCAACCTCCACACACTTGGCACGTTCCCTTGCCGCTGACAACTGGAGGAATTTAGGTTACTTACTTTACTTACTTGCAGTGTGGAAACAGGCCCTTCAGCCCAACAAGTCCACACCGACCCGCCGAAGCGCAACCCACCCAGACCTATTCCCTTACATTTACTCCTTCACCTAACACTACAGGCAATTTAGCATGGCCAATTCACCTAACCTGCATATTTTTGGACTGTGGGAGGAAACCGGAGCACCCAGAGGAAACCCACGCAGACACGGGGAGAATGTGCAAACTCCACTCAGACAGTCACCTGAGGCGGGAATTAAACCTGGGTCTTGGGCGCTGTGAAGCAGCAGTGCTAACCACTGTGCCACTTTGCTGCCCACAGGAAGAATGCCTCATCTTCTGCCTTGGGATCCTTCAACCACACAGCATCAACATCGACTTCACTAGTTTCCAAATCTCCCCTCCCCCTACCTCATCCCAGATCCAGCTCTCCAACTCAGCACCTCCCTCTTGACCTGTCCTATCTGTTTATCTCCCTTCCCACCTATCTGCTCCACCCACCTCACCGACCTATCACAATCACCCCCTGCCTGCATCCAGCTACCTTCCTCCCTGTCCCACCCCACCCTCATACTAATTTCTCAGTCTCCTTTCCCCCGTACTAATTTCTCAGTCCCCTTTCCCCCATACATTCCTGATGAAGGACTTATGCCTGAAACATCAACTTTCCTGCTCCTCGGATGCTGCCTGACATGCTGTGATTTTGACACTGGCAACAAGCATTGAAAGGCTACTGCAAGGACACTGCGCATAGTGTCAGGCACCTAACTCGTGGTTTGGACTGGACTGTATCTTAAAACTGCTCACTTGGGCTCTTAGTGCTTGCTTTCTTACTACCTCCTTGCATACTCGCTTCATCCATGCTTTGCCATGCTATGCTCAATAATGCTTTGGCAGGCCACCTAGAGTCAAAGGCTGTCAGTATTGTCATACTGAAGTGCTGTTTAGTGTAGACACACAGACAGGCTTTCTGACATGGATGTGTGGGGTTGAGTGGGGAAACAAGCTGCTTGTCCTGCTTGTCTGGTGGGATGGGGCAGAGGTAAGACTGACAGAGGGTCATCTTTATGAACAGCACACCAAGAGATCAGTCTAACTCCTTTAGCATGTGGCAGCTGCCATTGCATTTCAGCCCATTGGTGACATCGGAAACGAGACAGCAGTTAGTCAGGGGAAACCCAAATTCTATAGCGAATAAGCAAAGCAGCATCAGAGGCATGGTAGGCTATGGCAAGAGGGGGTGATTGGCAGTGACCATCATTGTGGCCTCCAAGGAGGCAAGTAGAGCACCAGGAGGAGAGGAGACATCATTAAGATGTAATGTCAAGGTTCAGAGGCAAAAAAGACAGTTGGAGGCAAAGTTCAACAAGGAGATGGAAATGGGGTGTCAAGGTAGTGCGAGGTAAAAGAGCTTCTGCGGAGGGTTCCAGGCAACCAGGCCAAGCCCAATGCTGACGGTGTCCACCACGTGCTATGTACTCTGCCAAATGCAATTGGAAATTGGTTGGGCCAATACACATGCTCAAGTTGAGTGTCAGTTTGATAGACAAATGTGCAGAATCCATATCAGCTGATGTGAGTATATTGAAGCAGCAAATACTGAAAGCAGATGCTTGCAAACTCCAGCTGCATATATGAAATAGTTTCATCGTTCATTTGCGATGCATGCAGAATGAATGTGCTGAGAATTCAAATTCTAGTCAACAGCAATTTGCAACATGCCATTGGTTTTTGCAATTGAACATGGGCACTTCACTGATGCTGAAGTTAGCAGCAATGACTTAAAAAGAGGTGAATTCTGGCCAAACTGTGACCCATCACTTATGCAATTTTCAAGGCTGTTGTGGAAGGCAAAGCCTATCATTTCAATGTTAAAAATCACACAATACTGGGTTATAGTCCAACAGGTTTTTTTGGAAGCACGAGCTGCTGCTTCTAAAAGTGTTGCTCCTTCATCAGGACCTCATCAGCTACCTGATGAGGATCAGTGCTCTGAAAACTAGTGCTTCCAAATAAACCTGTTGAACTATAACCTGGTGTTGTCTGATTTTTAACTTTGTCCACCCCAATCCAACACCGACTCCTCCACATCACGGCCATCATTTCATCATCTGTCTTGTAAGTTTAGCAATGATTTGTCCTGAATGCAATGAAATGTTGAATGATTGATGTGGGTTAAGAATGGGAAGGGGTTTGAATCATAGCAGATATGTTGAGTCACATTTATAGATTATAGTTGAATACAAATCCACTACTGATGATGCTCAGTTTTGAGTTGTTAGGACTATTCAAAATCTTTCCCATTTAGCGCAGTGGTAGTTGCCACATTGTGGTGAAAGGTGTTTGAGTATCACTTTTTAAAATTTGATAATTAATTAGGTTGAGCTTTTGGAACTATGGTCTGAATTTTACAGGGGCTTGACTGATGTAGGCAGTTGTGAGAAATCTGGGAAAATTATGTGAGAAGTCGAGCGAGACCTATCTTGATGTCAGGAGAAACAGGCTTCATTTTTCAATAGAGGTCTGGACGTTGAGATGCGATTCTTGCTAGGCAGCAGTGAAATGCCTATTCATCAGAATAATTGCTTATTATTGGCCTAATTAATTGCAAATGTCATCTAATTAATATGTAGTTTCCTAATCTAACACGCACCATGAACGTCAAACAATTTACTGGCAACTATCACTGTAGTGCTGCTGCTGCAAGGACTTTTACAGACAGACACAGGATCCAATTTCTGGAATAGGCCCATCTCAAGGCTGTTCACTTGCTCTCACCATTCTCCCTTTGAATCTGCTTGAAGTCAAGGGCAGCCTCCAATACCAGCTCAGACTTGTGACACAGTTAGTCAATTGATTTGAGTGGTCAGCATTGGACACGGGGAATGCCATAGGTACATAGTTAATAAGGAGACTTTGGGATTAAAGTGTGAGAAAACACATGAGGCCTCACAGAAAGAAACTGAATGAAACTTGATGAAATTGACATAGCCAAAAAATTTAATTCTCAGCCTCATCATTTTAAACTATTATGTGTCAGAGAGCAGATTACTGAAAGCCTCCTGGAGTTTTAATGGATGTTTGTTTATATTGTGGAGTTTTATGATAGGTGAAGGACAAACATTAATCCATTAGCTTAAATGTACACTTCTCATTCAACTCAGAAAATGTAAGGTCTCAGTTGTGGAGTCAAAGAAAAAAAAAAGCTTTGCAGCTCACAGAACCAGAATTGAAAAGAAGTTGTCAGACTACAGATTTGATAGGGAAGGAAAGTTTCTCTGGATTTTGATTAACTGCAAAGTGATAGTGTTGGAAAATAGATGGGATTTTGTTTTAAAATAAACATGTTAGAAATATATTAAGCTGTTATTTGTGGATGACTTGGTTTGTTTCATTTTTCATTGTTTAGCATTATAAACTTGCTGCGTGACTGCTGTGTTTTTCCAGCACCACACTCTCGACTCTGATCTCTAGCATCTGCAGTCCTCACGTTCTCCATTATAAACTTCTGTTTTGTTATTAAAACCAAATGTATGCTACATCAGATTAAAGAAAAAATAATCAAATATGGTCTATCTTACCAGATTTTCCTTTCTGTAATTTGACTTGTCTGACAGTTTGTCACAAAGCTGGTCCTTTTTTGTAAAAGTTGTTCCTTTTCTCAAGGACACTGTGTCTTTGATTTTTTTTCAGAGGGGTCGTAAACAGGCTGGGCTCCAAAATGACTGGGTTTGGTACAGAGATGAAAGGCCTTTTTGTTTATACGTAAACACATGGGACTTTACACCAAAGCTTTTATGTTTTTTAGAGGTAACCTGTATAAGTCAAGGGGGCATGGTCAGCTCTCTAGCTGAGCAGTTCAGTTCAGAAATTTAGTTAAAGGGGTTCATCAGTGGAGTTGTGTGGAAACAGGCTGCTAGATTCTCTCTCCTTTTGCCCTTCTAACTTCGACCTGTAAGCCTTTGTTTCATTTTTTTTCACTCTATATTTAAGGGGTCTGTTTTTTGGGACTGCTGTGCATATTCAGAACTGCATGATTAAGTCGAGTTTGGATAGACTGAATTCTGTAGGTGTTCTTTATTCTGTTCTTTGTGTTTCATTCCATAATTTTGTAAATAAAATTTTGTCTGTTTTAAAACCTGGTAGACAACCTAGCTAACTTACTCCAGGTAGTTTTCACTGTACACTTAATTGCAAAGTTATGGTCTGGGCTGCCTGCTTAAGAATGTTTTGAGTGATCTGGCCTAGTCCATAACATATTAGCTGAGACCAAAACAATACAGCAGTATTCTCAGTGTCTATGCAGTGGTCACTCCAACCAATACTATCATGGACAGATGCATCTATAACAGATAGATTGGGAAGGACAAAATCTAATAGGTTTTTCCCACTTATTGGTTTCCTCAACAGCTTCCGCAAACCAATCTAAAAAATATACCCTTCAGCTCTCTGCCAGCTTGATCAGAATTGGTGGTACCAGATGACTCTTGATGATGGACTTTATAGTAAATTCCCACTACCACTGTACATTTTTGTGCACTTATCACCCTCAGCATTTCTTCCAAATGATTAACTTGGAGGTGTGCTGTACCATCAACTGAGTGGTAGTTAGTAACCAGCAGGAGGTTTCCTTGCCAATGTTTGACTTGATGTCATGAGCCTAGTGGGATTTGGAATCAATTTTGAGAACTCTCAAAGCAGTTCTCTGCAGTCTGTACATCACTTTGTTTCCACCTGTTGCGAGTCTTTTCAGCTGGTGAGACAAGACATGCTTTGGCATGGTGATGTCAAGAGTATTGTCTGTAAGGTATGATTTAGTGAGTATGACTTTGTCAGACTATTATTTGACTAGTCTGTGGGACGGCTCTTCAACCTTTGACTCAGGCCTTTAGATGTTAGTATGGGGGACTTCACAGAGTTGACAGAGATAGGTGTGCCATTCTATATTATTGGCAATTGAATACATTTTTCTGAGCTGAGAATAAAACCTTTAAAGTGATGGAATGTGCGAAGATACTTCCAAAAATCATTATGCTTATTCATGTTGCCAAAGTAATTATTTTTTCAGGTTATGAGCAATATTTCCACAGAGACAAATACTATGAGAATACAATCATTTTATTTCTGCCATGTACAATTTTCAAACACCACTGATATCTCACATTTGGCTACATTCTAATGAAGTAAATCAGAAAAGCAGAAACTCTAAATCATTTTTAATGTCACAATAAGTCTATTCCTGTGCTCAAACTGTTTTAAAAGGATCTATGTTATCCATTTATTTGTACTCAACGAGATCTCTAAAAGAAACAATGACCTATATTCATTCATTACAGCTCTTGACAAGATTACTGTGGGGGTTTGCACACCTGCAGGCTCCACATTAGAAGAGTAAAGAATTGCAAGTTAATTCACCCTTTATATATCCCATTTTCTGAAAACTGCTGGCAACATGTATTTTCTTTATTGTTGAGGGAAAGTTCTGTTTTCTACTTATCAAGCATGGCTCTTGATTATTATTCATTCACTGTTCTAGACTATGAGAATAAGGACCAGATTTCATTTTTGCTTTACAAATTGAACACAGTTCATTGTTAAATGACTAAATCATTATTCATATTGGAACTGAATTAGCACAGCCAGCAAAATGTTTGAAACTAAGGCATATGTATTCAATAATATACATGGAATCTTTCCTGGCAATTGCTGTTATATAATATATTAAAGCACTGGTGTAGTCTAGGTATAAATGAGGTCATAATTATTTCACCACAGGAACCGGGGCTGTTTGAAATGCTTTAGTGCTACTCCACCTAACAACACAGCTCACAACTTGAAACTGGGCCCTTCCTGTTTTGTACAGATCATGAACATACTAGGTCCTCTTCGGTAGACCCTCAATATTTGTACCTTCAGTAAATCATACTACTTTTAAAATTTCCAGAGCCAACTTCACTTAATGTGATTATCAAGACAGTTTTGATAGTTAAAATGATATTTGATTTTTGCTTTTTTATGACTGTAGCTTTTTTTTATTCATTTATGGGATTTGAGCGTCGCTGGATGGCCAGCATTGATAGTCCATCCCTACTTGCCCTTGAGAAGGTGGTGGTGAGGTGCTTTCTTGAAACACTGCAGTCCACTTGCTGTGGGTTGACCCACAATACCGGTAGTGAGGGAATTTGACACAATGACTGTGAAGGAATGGCGGTATATTTCCAAGTCAGGATGGTGAGTGGCTTGGAGGGGTACTTGCAGGTGGTGGTGTTCACAAGTTCCTGCTGCCCTTGTCTTTCTAGATGGAACTGGTCTTGGGTTTGGAAGGTGCTGTCTAAGGATCTTGGTGAATTTCTGCAGTAGATAGTACACACTGCTGCTACTGAGCGCCAGTGATAGAGAGATTGAATATTTGTAGATGTGGTGCCAATCATGTGCGTTGCTTTGTCCTGGATAATGTCAAGCTACTTGAATGTTGTTGGAACTGCACCCATTCAAGCAAGTGGGGAGTATTCCATCACACTCCTGACTTGTGCCTTGTAGATTGTGAATAGACTTTGGGGTTTCAGGAGGTGAACTACTCGCTGTAGTATCCCTGGTCTCTAACCTGCTCTTGTCGCCACTGTGTTTATGTGGTAAGTCCAGTTAAATTTCTGGTCAGTGGTAACCCAAGGATGATGAGAGTGGGGTATTCAGTGATGGCAATACCATTGAATGTCAAGCGGCGGTGGTTAGAGTGTCTCTTATTGATGATGTCTGGCATTTGTGTGGCGTGAATGTTACTTGCCGCTTGTTGGCCCAAGCTGGATATTGTCCAGATCTTGTTGCATTTGAGCACGGACTGCTTTAGTATCTGAGGAGTCGCAAATGGTGCTGAATACTGTGCAATCATCAGCAAATATCCCCACTTATGACCTTATGACAGAGGGAAAGTCATTGATGAAGTAGCTGAAGATTGTTGGGCCTAGGACACTACCCTAAGGGACTCCTGCAAAGTTGTCCTGGAGCTGAGATGACTGACCCTCCACAACCACAACCACCTTCCTTTGTGCCAGGTATGACTCTAAGTGCCAGGTGCACTTCCTGCACCTCCACCCTTGAACGCCGCCCCTCCAATCGCCACCAGGACAGAACCCCACTGGTCCTCACCTTCCACCCCACCAAGCTCCGGACACATCGTATCATCCTCCGTCATTTCCGCCACATCCAGACAGACCCCACCACCAGGGATATATTTCCCTTTCCACCCCTATCAGCATTCAGGAGAGACCACTCCCTCCGCGACTCCCTCGTCAGGTCTACACCCCCACCAACCCAACCTTCATTCCCGGCACCTTCCCCTGCAACCGCAAGAAGTGCAAAACTTGTGCCCACCCCTCCCCTCTCACCTCCCTCCAAGGCCCCAATGGATCCTTCTATATCCGTCGCAAATTCACCTGCCACTCCACACACATCATTTACTGAATCCGCTGCACCCGATGTGGTCTCCTCTACATTGGGGAGACAGGCTGCCTACTTGCGGAATGTTTCAGGAGACACTGCTGGGACACCCGCACCAATCAACTCAACCGCCCTGTGGCCGTACACTTTAGCTCCCCCTCCCACTCCGCCAATGACATGCAGGTCCTTGGCCTCCTCCATCGCCAGACCCTGGCCACATGACGCCTGGAGGAAGAGCGCCTCATCTTCCGCCTAGGAACTCTCCAACCACACGGGATGAATGTAGATTTCTCCAGCTTCCTCATTTCCGCTCCCCCCACCTTATCTCAGTCCCAACCCTCGGATTCAGCTCCGCCCTCTTGACCTGCAATCTTCTTCCCGACCTCTCTGCCGCCACCCCCTCTCCGGCCTATCACCCTCACCCTCACCTCCTTCCACCTATCGTATTCCCAGTGCCCCGCCCCTAAATTCACTCCCCCTCTACCTTTTATCTCAGCCCGCTTGGCACACCAGCTTCATTTCTGAAGAAGGTCTTATGCCCGAAACGTCGATTCTCCTGCTCCTCGGAT
Source organism: Chiloscyllium plagiosum (assembly GCF_037043375.1). Lineage (NCBI taxonomy): Eukaryota > Metazoa > Chordata > Chondrichthyes > Orectolobiformes > Hemiscylliidae > Chiloscyllium > Chiloscyllium plagiosum. The sequence continues at coordinate 14,451,759 of NW_028270139.1, read as the reverse complement.
GCTGCCTGGCCTGCTGTGTTTTTCCAGCACCACATTTTTCAACTCATGACTCTAACCAGCGGAGTGTTTGCCACCTGCTACCTGTTGATTCCAGTTTTTCCAGGGCTCCTTGATGCTATACTTGGTCAAATGCGGCCTTGATGTCAAGGGCTGTCACTCTTCCCTCACCTTAAAAAATGGTTTCTTAAAAAATATCATTGTAAAATGAAGGGATCTAGGGAATTACAGCTCCATTTTTATGAAAGTTTTTTTTATATTTACTAACATATGCAAACTGAACCAGACTTAACCACGCAGCCATATTAATAGGGTGGTTACACGAGCAAGTCAGAGGCTGGGAATTCTGTGATAAGTCACTTCCTGATTCTTCGAAGCTTGTCCACCATTTACAACGCACAAGTCAGACATGAGATGGAATACTTCCGACTTACCTTATTGAATGCAGCTTCATAAACACTCAAGAAGCTTGAAAGTGTCTCTGACAAAGCAGCCCACTTCATTGGCACCTTGTTCTTCCCAACTTGGAACCTTGTTCTTCCTAACTTGGAACCATGTTCCCATTCCTTTAATCACTGGGGAGGTGGTCTTGCAGTGATGTCACTGCACTAGTAATCCAGAACTCCAAACTTATGTTCTGGGGACATCAATTCACATTCTACCTTGGCAGATGTTGAAGTTTGAATTAAATTTTAAAATTCTGTAATTCAAAGTTAGCCTAATATCAACCATGAAACCATTGTTGATTATTGTAAAATCACATCTGGTTCACTAATGTCCTTTTGAGAATGAAATCTGTCATCTTTACCTGGTCTAGCCTGCATATAACTTCCGTCCAACAGCAATGTTGTTGACTCATAACTACCCTCTGAACAATTAGTGATGGGTAATAAATAGAAGTCTAGCCAGCCAATCCCACATTCCATGAATAAGCGTACTGTCTTCCTAATAGCATTGTGGGTATACCTACACCACATGGACTGGAGTGGTTCAAATAGGAGGCTCATCATCACCTATTCAAAGGCAAATATGAATAGAAATAAAGACTGGCATAATCAGTGAATCTATATGTCACAAGTGAATAAATGTTTGGCCTCTATGTATGTACTCTAAGCCGAAAGGAAATTAATTAAGTTGCAAGGTATAGGTTGAGATTGGTCTGCACACAAATAGGTCACCAAAATGAGGCACAGAGAGCCTCGCATTAGACTTGATAATGACAATTGATTGATAGTAGGTTGCCTATCCTTGTGTACACAATGTCACTAGCATTATGGGTTCAATGAGTGAAACTAAATTATAATTAGTTCTACACTACATTAGTTCTTATATGGTATCTGCCTTCATAAGTTGAGCAGATGGACTTGAATCATGGCTTGGTGTTGGTACCAGTGCTGCTTTTTGGCCAGCCATCACTTCCTGTGGTATGTCCGTCATCTCAATTCCCCACAGCAGCACTTTTATGACTGGAACTATACCATATATAGAAGTGCAAATGCAAATTCACATTAGGCATCTTGTGATAGAAGGAGAAGGCAGTTTCAAATGAAGAAAAGCATGTCTATTGTTTGTAACAATTCAGCCTACAATTTGAGCAGGGCTGTAATAGAAATGCCACAGGTTTATAGAGTCTAAAGATTAAAACGTCATTTGACTACAGTTCTATTCAATACCTGTCTACATCAATTGTATTGTTCAGCATGTATTACCATCAATCTGAAAAATATAATTCTTGAACTTCTTAATTTCATACTGATAAAGCAGCAAAATATTCCTTTGATAGTAGAATTAATCATTCCAGTTTTACATTCTTTGAAAGAGGCAACTCCAATGTCTTTTTGGACTGTATTGCTTATTTGTAGCAAGCATTTTAATTCTCCATAATTCACTGGTTTTACTTTGTTGGCTTTAAAATGGGTCAAAATTTCATTTTCATTACACTTCAAGGCATGAACAGGGAATATGGGTAGCATGTTCCCATGTTATTCCTCAGTGTGCATAGCATCACCATGTGTGAGATAATTCACCCAATTGCTTGCTCATCAGCTCAAGTATCTTACCTTATCACATTCCTTGACACTGATGAACTTTGCCAGCAGAAGCTGCCAGCTAATCAGAGACTGGCACCTTCTGAGTCCCAAAGTCTGCTGGTCGAGGCCTAGTCCTCAAGGCCATCCAGCAGCAAGAAGGTAAGTAGGTATTTCCTTTATCTTGCAAGGTGGGAATTGCAAAGAAAGGGGTACTGGAGGCAAGGACAGGAGCTCTGCTTTCAGATGCCACCCTTTTCCTGCCATTTGTTTCTACAACTGGTCACAGATTGAGGAGTTAGAGGGCCCCCACCAATATATGCAAGATGGTCATTGTGTTTCCCAGAGAAACTGGACATCTTCCTCATCCACCAAATAGGCACGTGATCCAGGTGATGTTGAATTGTGGTGTCCAAGTGGTCATTAATTATCTCCAGTTGCTGGCATGTGAAGGAAGTTACTCATGGACCTTCATGCCCAGCATTTAATTGCAGAAGTTGTGAGAAGGGGTGAATTGATCTCCAGCACTAATCCATGTAATTATTTCCCCTTCTCACCACTTCCAAGAAAGGGAAAACCATCTCCTATGTAACTCCTTTGTGTTATCTGTGATCAGGAACACTGAACAGGAATTAAAATATGAGTATAAATCAATAACAACTTGTATTTTACAGCACCTTATCTCTCAAAAAAAATCCCAAGACAGTTCAGAGGAGCATAAAAGATAATACAATACTGAGCCACATGGATGTATTAGGGCAGATGACTGAAGGCTTGTTCAAAGAGTAGTGTATTAAATCAAAAAAGCTGGCTTAAGAAATAGAAAGGAATTTCAGATATTAAGACCCAGGTCACTGAGGGCATGATCATCAATTATAGAGCAATTAAAATTAGAGATGATCAAGAAGCTAGAAGTTGAAGACCACAGATGTCTCACATAGATGTAAGAGATGACGGAGGTATGAAAGGAGGAAGTAAAGCCAGAAACTACTGGAAGAGCTCAGCAGGTCTGGCAGTTACTTTGCAGGGAAAAACAAAATTAATGCTTTGAGTCCTGTATCATGTTTTCATGGTGATGTGTAAAACAGAAGAAAGTAGATCAGCAACTATTATGTGGCTATCATGGTTAAACAGATGCCAGTGTGTGCATGTTGTAAGATGTGGCCATGAGTCTTGCAGGCATGCTAATTATGTGATGGTGTGGTAGAGCTTATGACTGCCCGGGTATGTTTCCTGGTTGACAATATAATAAGTGAGTGATGGGGTGTGGTGAATTAAGCAGCGATTGAGGTTTCGCATTAGTAGGTAGAATATGGCATTTAAAGATGCATTCATTGATCTTGACCACTCAAGTAAGGTCATTGAACATTTGGAGCACCAAGTAAAAGCACACAAAGCTCCATTCCTAAAATGAACCTCCACAGACATGTGTGCTCCCACCTTCTGAACAAAACGACATTTGGATAGATATATGAATAGGAAAGATTTGGAGGGATATGGGCCAGGAACAGGCAGGTGAGACTAGTTTAGTTTGAGGTTATGTTTGGCATGGGCTGGTTGGACCAAAGGGTTTGTTTCCGTGCTGTATGACTATGTATCAGAAACATCTCCTAACTCCTCCAAATAAAAGTCATCTCTCCTACTTTCCGTCTCTTCCACCAAGACCTCTGCTACAGCCAAAATGTTTAGTGTGCACTCTGTCCCAACTTTGTAGCTTTATTCAATGTTTTCCTGATCAGAGTTTATTATTTTAATTTTCTAATCAACCTGTTCAGAGATGATATTACACACTGCTGCAACAGGTGAGACTTGAACCCGGGCCTCAAGGTCTAGAGGTACAGACACTACCATTATCTCATAAGAGGCCTTTTCCAATCAGATTTATTTCATATACTATTGCCAGTACCTGTTCTATTCACAATGCACCTCACCTTTCAACTTTAAGCTGTGCAAATTAGCTTTATGCATCATGAACTCGCTTTAAATATAGCTAACCACGTTTCACATTGATCTCCTTGTTGAAGCATCAGCCAATCATCTGTGTGGTTAGTGCTGCTGGAAATTGAAATCAGTTAAACTAATTAGGGGCGGCATGGTGGCTCAGTGGCTAGCACTGCTGCCTCACAGCACCAGGGTCCCAGGTTCGATTCCAGCCTCAGGTGACTGTCTGTGTGGAGTTTGCACGTTCTCACTTTGTGGAGTTTGCACATTTTCGCTGTGTCTGCTTCGGTTTCCTCCGGGTGCTCTGGTTTCCTCCCACAGTCCAAAGATGTGTAAGTTAGGTGAATTGGCCATGCTAAATTGCCCATAGTGTTAGGTGCATTAGTCAGAGGAAAATGGGTCTGGGTGGGTTACTCTTCGGAGGGTCACTGTGGACTTGTTGGGCCAAAGGGCCTGTTTCCACACTGTAGGGAATCTAATCTAATGCAGGTACCACCCCCATGCTTATTGGTGATGTCACTTCTGCCCCCATCATGGCCACTCCCACAGCCACTTCCGCCCCTCACATCATCGCCGATGCCACACGCTCAGTGACTTCCGCCACCCCTACTGCCGTGTCTGCCACCACTTCCGACCCCACCAGCGCCACTCACCTGCATTCTGCTGACACGCCCCCCACAAACCCCACTGTCACTATCCCCACCCCCCAGAACCCCGAGGGGAACACTACCCCTGCTCATGCCTCCACCCCCATTCCCCCCACCATCACACCCACTCCAGGTACTGGCTCCGACCCCACTCCCAGCTCCACACCCACACCAGATCCCAGCTCCCAGCCCTGCCAAGTTTTCACCATCCCTCCAGACCTCCCACTCACTGAGGACAAACGATCAGTCCTCAGCAAAGGACTCACCTTCATCCCCCTCCATCCAAGCATCAAGGAATTTAATACACGCCGTGACATTGAACACTTCTTCCGTCGCCTCCGCCTCCGAGCTTACTTTCACAATCAGGACTCCTGCCCACCTTCCGAGGACCCCTTCGCCCACCTCCAACACACTGCATCCACCTGGACACCCCGCGCTAGCCTATTACCTGCCCTCGACCTCTTCATTTCCAACTGCTGCCGGGACACTAACTGCCTCAACCTGTCGACCCCCCTCCCCCACTCCAACCTCTCACCCTCACAATGCGCAGCCCTCCAATCCCTCTGCTCTAATCCCAACCTCACCATTAAGCCAGCGGATAAAGGGGGCGCAGTGGTAGTCTGGCGCACTGACCTCTACACCGCTGAAACCAAACGCCAACTTGAGGACACCTCTTCCTACTGCCCACTCGACCATGACCCCACCCCTCATCACCAAACCATCATCTCCCAGACCATACAGAACCTCATCACCTCAGGAGATCTCCCACCCATAGCTTCCAACCTAATAGTCTGGGAATCCCGCACTGCCCGGTTCTACCTCCTTCCCAAGATCCACAAGCCTGACCACCCTGGCCGACCCATTGTCTCAGCATGCTCCTGCCCCACTGAACTCATCTCTACCTACCTCGACACTGTCCTATCCCCCCTAGTCCAGGAACTCCCCACATACGTTCGAGACACCACCCACACCCTCCATCTCCTCCAAGACTTCCGTTTCCCCGGCCCCCAACGCCTCATCTTCACCATGGATATCCAATCCCTCTACACCTCCATCCGCCATGACCAGGGCCTCCAAGCCCTCCGTTGTTTCCTCTCCAGACGTCCCCAACAGTACCCTTCCACCGACACTCTCATTCGTTTGGCCGAACTGGTCCGCACCCTTAACAATTTCTCCTTTGAATCCTCCCACTTCCTCCAGACCAAAAGGGTAGCCATGGGCACCCGTATGGGCCCCAGCTATGCCTGTCTCTTTGTTGGCTACGTATAACAGTTGATCTTCCGTAATTACACCGGCACCACTCCCCACCTCTTCCTCCGCTACATTGATGACTGCATTGGCGCCACCTCGTGCTCCCGCGAGGAGGTTGAGCAATTCATCAACTTCACCAACACATTCCACCCTGACCTTAAATTTACCTGGACCATCTCTGACACCTCCGTCCCCTTCCTGGACATCTCCATCTCCATTAGTGACGACCGACTTGACACTGACATTTTTTACAAACCCACCAACTCCCACAGCTACCTGGATTACACCTCTTCCCAACCTATCTCTTGCAAAAATGCCATCCCGTATTCCCAATTCCTCCGCCTCCGCCGTATCTGCTCCCAGGAGGACCAGTTCCACCATAGAACACACCAGATGGCCTCCTTCTTTAGAGACCACAATTTCCCTTCCCACGTGGTTAAAGATGCCCTCCAATGCATCTCGTCCACATCCCGCACCTCCGCCCTCAGACCCCACCCCTCCAACTGTAACAAGGACAGAACGCCCCTGGTGCTCACCTTGCACCCTACAAACCTCCGCATAAACCAAATCATCCGCCGACATTTCCGCCACCTCCAAAAAGACTCCACCACCAGGGATATATTTCCCTCCCCACCCCTCTCCGCCTTCCGCAAAGACCGTTCCCTCCGTGACTACCTGGTCAGGTCCACGCCCCCCTACGACCCACCCTCCCATCCTGGCACGTTCCCCTGCCACCGCAGGAACTGTAAAACCTGTGCCCACACCTCCTCCCTCACCTCTATCCAAGGCCCTAAAGGAGCCTTCCACATCCATCAAAGTTTTACCTGCACATCCACTAATATCATTTATTGTATCCAGTGCTCCAGATGCGGTCTCCTCTACATTGGAGAGACTGGGCGCCTCCTAGCAGAGCGCTTTAGGGAACATCTCCGAGACACCCGCACCAATCAACCACACCGCCCTCTGGCCCAACATTTCAACTCCCCCTCCCACTCTGCCGAGGATGGAGGTCCTGGGCCTCCTTCACCGCCGCTCCTTCACCACCAGACGCCTGGAGGAAGAACGCCTCATCTTCCGCCTTGGAACACTTCAACCCCAGGGCATCAATGTGGACTTCAACAGCTTCCTCATTTCTCCTTCCCCCACCTCATCCTAGTTTCAAACTTCCAGCTCCACACTGTCCCCTTGACCTGTCCGGACTTGTCCAACCTGCCTAGCTCCTTTTCCACCTATCCACTCCACCCTCTCCTCCCTGACCTATCACCTTCATCTCCTCCCCCACTCACCTATTGTACTCTATGCTACTTTCTCCCCACCCCCACCCTCCTCTAGCTTATCTCTCCACGCTTCAGGCTCTCTGCCTTTATTCCTGATGAAGGGCTTTTGCCCAAAACGTCGATTTTGCTGCTTGTCGGATGCTGCCTGAATTGCTGTGCTCTTCCAGCACCACTGATCCGGAACTTGTTTTCCAGCATCTGCAGTCATTCTTTTTACCTCCAATCTAATCTAATAGGCAGTACAAAGTTGTCACACTGTCAACGTTGCATTGCTTATGCATGGATTAATCCCACTTCACCCATTTTCTGAACCTATTGAATTTAGCTTTGAAGGTTTTCACAAAGTGGTGAATTATCTTCAATGTAAAAATAGATGGTAATTGAAATGATACACCCAAAGACCTGTTGAAGAGAAGCTTTTGAAGTGGAAATAAATGTAGCAAGATGGCAGGGGAGGGATTTCAGAACAAAATTCTAGTGTGGTGCCGTGAAAGTTGGAAGCTTTGTTTCTGATGGACATTGTTCATTAATATATTTCCAATTGTCTTTCAGTTGCTTTGGCTGCGTACAAATGGTTAGTTTGCCACTTGTTGCATGAGAGCTGCGTGAAACTGCATAATGAGAAGAATTTGGGCAAATCAGACTTTGAATGCAGAAACAACAGTCAGGTGAGTGGTTTTTGGCTAAAAATCAGACGTGGCTATATCTTTGCTGTCAAATTATTTAATAATCATTTAGCAATTATATGATCAAATCAACGGAAATTTTAGTATGAGTGGGCTTGTGTTATGGGAAGAGAAAATTATAAATGGTACCCAAAGTTCTTCATTAGGGAGGAAATATATGTCATTGTGCAGACTTTTTGAAGAGAGAATAGTAAAATATATGTAAACATGTGAACACTGTTGCATTAAATGAGGAAAATATGATGACACATGACAGTATAGACATTGGTCCGTGTTTGCATGTTTGATTTAGCTTGCTAAGTATCGCATTAACAGTCAAAAAGACTTACTTTTCATCATCTGCAGGAGTTCCAGGTATGTTTTCGTAAACATTTTGTGTAAACTGTTGTTTTATTATCTGATCGACTTACTTTATTCAACTAAAGATGACTCATATCTGGTCCTTGTATCGGTGATAAAGAACGTAACAATTTCTTAAATTTGTATTACCTAAATGCCTAAGTATTATATATTATATTATATAAATCAACACTGACAAATTAAAGACAGAAATGCTACAACAAATTCAACATGTCAGTAAATATTTGTGGAGGGTAGATTTTTGTTTTTACCTTCAAAATTAGTTCACTTATTAGAAATGGAACATGTTGTAGAGAAACAAACAGCATTTAAAAAGGAGTAGAATAAGTATAAGAGCAACAATAAAAACAAACATGCATTCACTCTTCTATCTCACTCACTTTCGACTTCACCCACCCACTGACTCTCTTAACCCTTCCTACGTGCCCACTCACTCAGTTGATCTCCAATTTATGCAACTACTTTCAACTCACCCAGCCATTCACTGTTTCACATTTTGTACGCCTACTTTCTCATGCACTCATACTGCAACTTGTACAACCACTCAGTTAATCAATCTTCCACCTCACTCAATCTCATCCACAACATGGAAAATAAATAGAATGTCCTATAATGTGCTTAAATGGGAAAGTGGAGCTATTACTGTTAGATAATAGGGGGCAAAATGAGCAAATTCTAGGTCACTTATAGCACACTGAGAATTTGTGAATTGCTGAAGAAGTGCACCAAGATGTAAGGCCAATCGAAATAGAAGTATGATAAACTAGAAAAGAGGAGCAGACTCCTTAGTGGCTATGGCACCTACAAAAAGTAGCATAAACAGGTTAGAATCAAGCAAGTAGCATTTTTTTAATCGATTCACAGGATGTGGGCATCACTGGCTACTTACAACAGTGTTCCAGTATAGATTCAAACTGTAAACATCAATGTAACCCACCACTGACCAACATCTTCCCGATTCTACTTTTATTTTGCTGAATGATTCCTTAGCTTTTATATGTAGAATTTCCCCCAATCCAAAGTGGAAAAATACTTTCTCAGATTGCAATATTCCATGTGATTAAAAGTATTCCTAATAGTAAATTAATGGACAGTGGCTCAGATTTTGCAGTAGAAGCAATGCTTTGCAGTTTTCACACATGCACCCTCATCCCACATCCCAGGCAGGGCAATCAGCACCAGACAATTGGCTTATTTTAAGTCTGCTCCACAGCCATAATAGTGGTGGATAGGCTAAATTACTGAGGTGTGGAACTTCTGCCCCTCAGTAGAACTGCTGGCAGATTTGATAAATTGACAGCACCCAGAGCTTAATCATGGGCACTGCCAAAACTGTAGCTAGTTATTTTGTTTCTGGAGATTTAAAAATAAATAGTTTTTCTCCTAACCTTTGTCTACTTTCTGTTTCTGTCTCTCTCTTTCCTTCTCTCTCTTCATTCCCCTCTCTTTCACTTGCTTTCTATACACAGTTTTACATTGAATTAAACATTTTGACTAACACTAGTTGTCAAGTCTCAGTGGGAAAGATTTTAATTATTCTAATTTTGAGGCACATAGGTCATGATTTTTAATTATCCGTCAATGCAGCAGCATGGAAACTTTGTGTTGCCTTCTTGCTTCACAATGATTTCAAAATGCAGCCCATCAATGAGTGTGCTGCTGACTGGAGGGCTTAGGAGCATGCATGGCTAACTGGCCTACATATCTCCATGGCGGCCTGTCCCATCCTACCCCTACATACAAAGACTGGCTGCACTTGATACACAGAATCTGTGGATGAGTGGGGTTGCCTGCAAAGAGAACAGTCTCAATCAATGGGTGGGAATCAAAAAGCTTCTCAATCAGATCTGGAGTCAGGAAAGGCTGTGCATTCTCTCCTGCCTTGTTTGAGTGTTGTATAGAGCCTTTTGCTGAGTCCATCAGGGAGGCTGTGAGCCTGAAAGGGATAACTGTTCTAGGCAGGTGAGGCCTGCAGGTCAAAGCTTCCCTGTGCTTGGATGATGTCACAGTTTTCTATTCTGATTTGCTGTCAGTGCGCAGAATCATGAGCATCTGTGATCAGTTCAAACTGGCCTCAGAAACCAAGGTAAATCAAGGCAAGAGTGAGGCCAACTGCTTCAGGAAGTGTGCCAACCAATCCTTTATCCCCTTCACCATGAAGACCTGAAGGCACTGGATCCAGAGAGTGTGTAAAAACTTAGCAGGAGTACACTGCCGACGTGAGAGACCCGAACTAGGCTTATAGAAATACCACTTCCTCTCCAATGTGGGTTCAAACCTGGTAATCAGGTGAGAGGCCCTGTCTCTGTTGAATATAGCACAGATCTGTCCTTTTTCCCAAGCCTGCGCCATTGCAGTTACCCGAGCCATCTTCAGCTTCATCTGGAAGTCAAAGATGGGCTGTGTCCACAGCAACTCTATGTACAAAGCTTTAGACAAGCAGGGGAAGATTTATTCAATGCCGCCCTCTTCCTGATGGCCACTTTTGTGTGTGACTGTGTAGACCAGGTTCTGCCTGTCCCTGGTGTTGCAAAGGATGGGACTAGCATCTGCGCCACAGAACACTCTAAGTAGTTGGACTGTTCCGTCCTGTCTATCATGGAGAAATTTGTAAAGAAAAACACCTTTGACCACAGGTCCATCAGGAAGTAGTCAGCACTTAATGTTCTTGAGACCCTGTGGGGTAAATGAGAGGTCAGACTGTCAAAGTTATTTAGCAGAATGCCCCATCGCCAGAACTTGTCAAAAAGCACCAATACATTGCTTGACTCGTAATGAGAAGGGCATTAGCAATGAGATGCTTCATGTATGCCCTGCCACTGCATGCTGACCTTGAAGTGGCTGCAGGGTTGGGGTAGGGACTATCACACAATTCTTTCTGGAAAGGAAAGGAAATGTGGAGAAGAATGCAGTGACGATTGTTGAGGTTCATCCTGAACAGTTCCATGATGCAGGACTCTGTGCTCTATGGTCTGTTTCCCAGGACGCCCACCAAGACAAACATTGACTGTGCCTGGAGGGCCATCAATTCAGTGAAAGACACTCCTTGGTCTGCCTGAAACTTGTTGGTCTTCCAATGCAGAGTTAACCTCAGTCAAGTGTTGCATACTGGCACGTTCCAAGGTCGAGGACTACGTGCTGCAGGACACGGTGAAGCTTGGGACAGCTGCTTATAGGCACAGTGGGGAAAGACCACCATCAAAGGTCTTCCTGCCAAAGTACGATGAAAGTCCATACAGTTATTGGACACTCCCAATGCCTCACAAGCTTGTAAATATAGTCTTGTAAACTAAGAAATGCCTTCCGTTTGTTCCACATACGTAAAAACTGTACAAAGTCGAACTGCTCTAAGTGACTACATATGTACATAAAGATTTTTATGAATAAAGTATATTTTGAAATTTAAATAAAAAACTGCAAAGAGTAGCATCAAAAGTAGAGCACCAGGCAAGAGACAGGGATGTTTTACAATGTGGTACCCGAGGCATTAATATCCCAGAGAATGAAAAAAAACATTTTTTTTAAATGTAATTTTGGGAAACTAACATATTAATTGTACTGAAGCGCTGTTCTGAGATTACAAAACAAGTCAGACCAGTACTCACTGAGTTGGAGGGTTGGATCGAGGATGAGTTGGGGGAGAGGAAATTTGGAAGCTAGTGAAGTCGATGTTGATGCCATATGGTTGTAGGTCCCAAGGCTGAAGATTAGGTAATCTTCCTCCCAGTTGTCAGGTTGCTTTGATTTAGTGTAGAGAAGGCCCAGGATTTGCATGTCATTGCAGGAGTGGGAGGGGGAGTTGAAGTGTCGGCCACAGGGCAGGAGGGGTTGTTTGGTGCGTGTGTCCCAGCGATGTTCCCTGAAACACTCCGCGAGTTGGCATCCTGTCTCCCTGATATAGAGGAGACCACATCGAGAGCAACAGACACAGTAGACGAGGTGATGGATGTGTAGGAAGATGTCTGCCGGATATGAAAAGATCCATTGCAGCCTTGGACGGAGGTGGGAGGGGAAGTGTGGGTACAGGTTTTACACATTGTGTGGAAGCAAGAGAAGGTGCCGGATGTGGAGGGAGGTTGGTGAGGCATGTAGACCTAACGAGGGAGTCACGGAGGGAATGTCCTCTGCGGAACGCAGGTAGAGGTGAAGAGAGAAATATATCTTTGTGGTGGGTTCTGATTGTATATGGCGGAAATGGTGGAGGTTAATGCACTGTATCCAGAGATTAGTGCGGTGGAAGATGAGGATAGGGCATTCTATCCTTGTTGCAATTGGAGGGGCGGGAAGTGGATGAGATGTGCTGGAGGAGATCATTGATCACATGGGAGGGGAAATTATGCTCCTTGAAGTAGGAAGCTATCTGTGATGTCCTGTAGTGGAATTCCTGGAGCAGATACAGCAGAGGAATTGGGAATAAGGGATCACGTTTTTACAGGAGGCGGGGTGTTAGGAGCTGTAGTCAAGATCGCTGTAGAAGTTGGTGGATTTGAAGTAGATGTCCATGTTGAGTGAGTCTAAGGAGACAGAGACAGAGGTCCAGGAAGGGGAGGGAGTTGTCAGAGAAGATCCATGTGAGCTTAAGGTCAGGGTGCAAGTTGTTTGTGAAGTTCAACCTTCTCGTGGGAGCATGAGATGGCGCCGATACAGTCATCAATGTAGCGGAGGAAAAGGTGGGGTGTGGTGCCAGTGTAACTTCAGAAGATGGAGGCATAGCTGGGGCCCATGCTTTCCGGTTCACCCTCCCCACCAACCTATCAAAATTACTTCCCACCTGCTCCACCTATCGCCTTCCCACCTACCTTCCTCCCAGCTCAACCCCCACCCACTTATTTATCTCTCAGCCCCCTTCCTCTCCACATTCCTGATGAAGGGCTTATGCCCAAAATGTCAACTCTCCTGCTCCTTAGTTGCTGCCTGACCTGCTGTGCTTTTCCAGCGTCATATTTTTTGACTCTTGATTCAGATGGCCACTTGCTGCCCTTAGGAGGGCCTGTCCTCACATAAGGATCTCTGGTAAACTCTCTTTGATGCCATGCGAGTTCCCAGGTGGTGTGAAATATAGTGACCATGTGCTCCACAGTTCAGTGAGAAGTAATGGTTGCCAGAATAAATACCCCAATGCCCACCATCTCATAATACTCTGGGCTGCTTGTCTGAAGAGGGCAAATAGACAGTTAAAAGCTTGATGTTAACATGAGAGAAAGAGATGAAATTTGGGGAATAGCATGGCACCAGAGGGGTGAAATTTCATGAGAGATGTGATTGATTCAGCCCTCAGGATGGTATGAGAGAGCATGCATGGAATGGATTGATTGAATATCATGCCTGGGTAATGGATAAAGAGAGATTCTGTTGAGGAAACTGAGGTACTTGAGAAAACTGGGATTTACTCACTGCCAATCTACACATAAGGGACTGTGTAAATGCAACATCTTTGCCTACTCCATACTCTGGAACTTGGCCTTTTATGGTAATTTTTCAATAAAATGGAGTGCACCGTCTTAAAAAAGAAACTGCACATCAGGAAATCTACTGTGACAAAGATCTAATCTAAAAAGATTCAACTCTAAAGCTTCAATTGCATTTCTTACAAACATGTCTTTCACCTAATAAACAGAACTTTGGTGGTGCAAGAGCTGGTATTTATTCCAAGAGTCAAAACAGGATTTCAATGGTATCCTAACAAACAGTCAGCTTATGTATTGCCAGAAGTTTTATCCAGTCTGACTGGAGATATAACTTGACATTCCATGATTTCGGTGCTGTATCTTGATGAACCTAAAGCAACAGCTGAATTCACTCATCCATTTACTTCTGATCTCACAAGGAAAAAATTTCTAAAGAGAATGCTAACTGATTTTTCACCCAATTGAAAATGGCAACATGTGTTATGTTGCATAGCAGCGAACGCCACAGTAAAAACAGACATTAAATCCAAAGGACTGGCAAAAGCCTGCTTACAGCTGACCTTGCACGAAAGAAACATATGATATTTGTTTTTCAAATCTTCTTAAACTATGATATAAATGTGTAAACAAAAATCCCATGTTTGGATTTTTAATTCAGTCAAAATCACTGGTTTGGATTTCTTTGCAAATGTTAACAGTGATGATTTTATCTTTGTCAGTTAAGAAATCATTTTAGTCAAAATATACCACAATACATCTAATAGGGTGTTGGGCCTGAGACTTAATAAAAGCTGTTTTTGTACTTTGTTGCCAAATATAAAGCCACATGGCTAATTTAATTCAGATGAAGATGACAAATTCAATTGAGTTTAAATGATTTACGGAACACACAAAGAATATTGAGTCAACAGTAAGTTATTCTCAACGTATCTATAAATCTGTGAAAGGCAAATCTGGAATGCATTATGAGTGACTAAAATACTTCCAAGACAACATTTCTTACGTTAATTGGGTTAAACACTAATATTTTGTTAGCCATCACCAACCACGATTAAATAGTTCTGCTTCATTAGTACTGTATTCATTATCTTAATGAAGATAATGGCCTGGATCATGACAAGACACAACACAGCTCACCAAGGAGGAGAAAGTGAGGACTGCAGATGATGGAGAAGTCAGAGTCGAAAAGGGTGGCACTGGAAAAGCACAGTAGGTCAGGCACCTGATGAAGGGCTTATGCCCAAAACATCAATTCTCCTGCTCCTCAGATGCTGGCTGACCAGCTATGCTTTTCCAGCACCACACTTTTCAACTCTGACAGTTTGCCAAACTTTCTTCTGCAGCTCCATACAAATCAATTGCCTCCAGCACCCAGAAGGACATAGCAGCAGATGCATGGAGAAACCATCACTTATAAAACTCTCCAAGTCCCACAATCCTTCCTTAGTCACATATAATTATTTCTTCAGAATTACCTAATACAATGTGGGAGCACTTTTGCAACACAACAACTCAAAAAAAAAATCACCTTGTACCAGGACCAGACAAGGCAAACACTGAAGGGAGTCCAGAATCAGGGGTCACATTTTAAGGATATAGGATAGGCTAGTTTGGATGAAATAAGGAGAGATTTCTTCACCCAGGGAGTGTTGAGCTCATGGAATTATCTGCTACAGAAAGTGGTTGAGGCTAAAACATTATCTAGCTCCCTCTTGAAAACATTTGTAGTTCTTGGGTTTAAAGGGATCAAAAGGCATGGGGAGAAAGTGGGAACAGGGTACTGAGTTGGATGATCAACCATGATCATGTTAAATGGCAGAGCAGGCTTGAAGGGCCAAATGGCCTACTCCTCTTGGTTTCTATGTTTACTCAAGCACATCTAGAATAGCAATAAATATCCACTTTGCCAGCTGATTTTTATTGAGCATAAATAAAAAGAAAATTAATCCTGAGTAAAACAAATTACAATTTAAGTTCTTCACAATAGCAGAGCTTTCAAGTAATGTGCACATTTTGTGTTTTCAGATGAGATGTATGTCTCATAGCACAAAATATATTACAAGGCCTGTACTTTCCCCATAGCCCTACAAATTTTCCTTTTCAGATAATGATTCAAATCCTTTTGAAAGCCTTAATTGTCTCTGCTTCTGGTACACTCTCAGGCAGCACATTCCTGATCTTGAGCACTTGCTGACTTTGAATACCTTTATCAACTTTCCTCTGTACTTTCTCCAAGGAGAATAGCCTCAGTCTCTCCAACCTTTCTATATGCCTGAAGTTCCTCAATTCTTAAACCTATTTCATTGATCTTTACTGCTCTCTCACATACTAAACTGTGAACAGAGTTGGATGCAACACTCAAATTAAGCCCAAATCAATGTTTTATGCAACATTTATATGAACTCCTTACTTTTGTATTCTACAATCCTTTTGATTAAAAACCCAGGTGCTTTGTGGCTGAAAGCTGATCTTGCATGACTTTCATCAGGTTCCATTGCAATCAGAGTTTGGGTAACTTTTTTACTGCAGCATAAATTGCTGCAAATTGATTTGATCTCCAAGTGAAGTTAAATTGATGGGCCTGCAAAGGCCTGTGCTAAGGTGCCATTCTGCTCCATGCACTTTGACCTTAAACGTAGGTTTGCTGCCAGATTTGCCAATCCACAAACTAATTAATTGTGTGCAGACACGTGTCTTCTTCAGTAGACTGTCCCATTGAAGTCCTTAGTCCTCACCCTGCATAACCTCAACCTTCAACAAAGGTACTACTTTTGTACCTTACTTGGTTGGAGTGCACTTATACCCAATATTTCACTCAATGCAGATCCTACCTCTAAGTTGAAGTTCTGGCACTGTCAGCATCTGAGCAAGTGGCTGCTCATGAGAGAGGAAATAATGTAGCTTCTTAACAGAAAATCCTGAAAATTCTCAGCACATCTGAGTACATCCATGGAGATGGAAACCAAGTTAATTTTTCAGAAACTCTGATGAAGAAACATAGACCTGAGTTGTTAGCTCAGTTTGTCTCCCCAAGGATGTCGCTAAAGCAGAACTTTGTGCACAAATGACATATCTCCCCCTCTCCACCAGTATTAGGCCCTCCAGTGTGGTATCAGAAAATGCTGGAACATGTTGTCCCATATTTCACTTTACTTGTAATGTTTCAAGATCAGAATTGGTTTTGAATTACTTTTGAGTGACTTTCAGCATCTAGCTTGGCCCCAATTTTCCTCTCCCCTCTTCCCTCCCCCACCCCTCTTTTAAGAGGCTTTCTTTACATAATGCAGGCTCACTTTAAAATATTCTAGATTCTCATGACTTTGCAACCCTACTCAGGGTTGCAACCATTTAACTGGTTTCCTCTCACTGTATACTACAATTATTTAAAATGGCATGCAGTTTGAAGTTGGTGGTAAAACCATCAGTGCAAGCTGCATGGAACGATTGCTGACTGAGGCCAAATAGTTACTGGTTTCCTTGAACCTGACTCCACGCGAAGAATGGCATTTACAGCATGTAACCATAACATTAGAGCGAGGCCATTAAGGGCTAAAGTGGTACTGGAAACCTTTTTCTCACACCCCACTAAAAGCTGTTGAGCTAGTCCCATTAAAAATGTGAAAACCTGATCAATAACCAAGACAGCTAAAAGGAGTTAAGATACAGATCAGTCAAGCTGTAATTGAGGTACACACTTGAAGAGCTCAATGGATTACTCCTGTACCTATGTAACAGAATCAAGGTGAAAATGAATGTACCTTTCACTCTGACATGTACTTGTGGTTCCTTTACGTTTGGCACAAACAAGTTTGTAACTATTCCATTCTTTGGGAAGTACAACACCCTCTGGTTATGTACTGTGGTTAACCACTGCCTTGATGTGGATATTGATTTAACATACCAACATTTGATGAAGCAAGAGGAGCAGCAAACAGATTATATGTTGTTCCAGCTAAAATTATTGCCAACACTGTCTGTCCCAGTGGACTATACAGGGTATCCTTAATCTTGCAGTTGGTCTTGTTAAATAATGCAGGCAGTATGGAATAGATAATGAAACTATTTCAGCCATTTCCTGGATAACAATCAGTGACTTGCATAATCATGGGATCATTTTCCTGTCCCTGGCACCAAAATGTTTGGCACAGTGCACGCTGGATTTAAGAACAAGGGACAGAATCATCATCTGTTGCCTGAGGTGATCTTGGAAACAGGAAGGTTATTTAATTAGGTGAATCCTGTTGCCTTCACCAGAATTAGGTTCTGAGCGGGAAGGCTCATGATTCATTGCTAATAGAATCCCCTAAGTGGGCAATTAATGGCCACGTAAGGGCCTTGCCACCATGGATGTTAACACAGTTCTAGTTGAGCCTGTCATTATGCAGTGTGTGTGATAGATCAAACTATGTGTGTGGGTTGCTTGACTCTTTAGGTTTTGGGTCTGGGAGTGGCAGCAATTCCTTGCTCAAAGATGAGGTGGGAGCTCGATGAAGGCTAGCTCTCTGACTTAGTTCCAACCACGCAAACTGCACACACACTCTTAGACAGACAGACATGTACACACACAACACACCTTGGGTCTTGCAAATCATGGGACTCTGGAGGGTATGCTTCTGGCACTAGCCACTGCCTCCTCAGGGTGGCTGCTGAGCACGAGATTTACTGGCAGCTGAACAGTGTTTCTCATTCGGCAGCATTTCTGCCACTGTGCTCTTGATTCCTGGAGGATAAAATCAGCTGGTGGCTTTGCCAGTCCCTGATTGGAAGGGCCCACTGAGCCACCTGCCAAAAATAAGCAGTATAGGTCTCTCACTAGCTCTCTGGTGAGCAGGCAAGACCCTTGACACCACAACTAGATACCACCCAAGATTTTCATTTCTCCTGTAAAACTACCTGTTGGACTTTTAATTTTCATTTTTCATCACTCTTCTATATGGGCATGATTAATAATTATGAGGTTGTAATAATGGAATATCATTTGTTATTTGCCCATTCTAAGAGAATATTGTAAGATCGTACAATGTGCTGTAAGTTCAGTATTTTTCAGGAGATAGTTACCTACATTTCCATGCACTATTATTTTAACAACTTAACTACCAGTCATAAAGGGTAATAGCTATAATGTTACTCAACTAAAGTAGATCCGAAGAACAACTTAGCAGTTTGTCTTAACTTTGTCATTGTTTATCAAAAAAGTAGCTATACTTTATGGGAGTATGGATTGGTGAAGTAAACTTACGTTGTTACGGCTTTATTTCTGTTTTCATTATGGTATGGCTGGGACCCCAAGATCACAAAACTTAGCCTTGTACTTTCTAATGACAATATGTTAAGGATGAATAGAGCACAATAGCTTTGGTCTCTAAATCATGGATAATATTGTAATCCAAGTGGTGAGGAATCTCTTATTTCGGGAAATAGGAGTTGAAGTTTGCCTTAGGAATTACAAGGTTCCAGGTGATACTTGGCTAAGGGAGTTTAGATCAGGGGTGGCTTGGCAAATAGTCAATAGAAGCTGCGAACCATTGTTGGCAAGGTGCCTTGAACAAGAATAAAACTTAAAAGGACAACGTATAAAAGGCATCAAAATGGGTATTTGAGTAGGGTATAGAGGGATATGGGCCAAATGCTGGCAAATGGGACTAGATTTATCTAACATGTATGGTCGGCATGGACAAGTTGGACTGAAGGGTCTGTTTCCACGCTGTACAGGACATTGATTAGGCCACTGTTGGAATATTGTGTGCAATTCTGGTCTCTTTCCTATCAAAAAGATGTTGTGAAACTTGAAAGGGTTCAGAAAAGATTAAAGAGTGTTGCCAGGGTTGGAGGATTTGAGCTATAAGGAGAGGCTGAACAGGCTGGGGCTGTTTTCTCTGGAGCGCTGGAGGCTGAGGGGTGACCTAATAGAGGGTAACAAAATTATGAGGGGCATGGATAGGGTAAATAGGCAAAGTCTTTTCCTTGGGGTCGGGGAGTCCAGAACTAGAGGGCATAGGTTTAGGGTGAGAGGGGAAAGATATAAAAGAGACCTACAGGGGAACTTTTTCACGCAGAGGGTGGTACGTGTGTGGAATGAGCTGCCAGAGGAAATGGTGGAGGCTGGTACAATTGCAACATTTAAGAGGCATTTGGATGGGTATATGAATAGGAAGGGTTTGGAGGAATATGGGCCGGGTGCTGGCAAGTGGGACTAGGTTGGGTTGGGATATCTGGTTGGCATGGACGGGTTGAATCGAAGGGTCTGTTCCCAAACTGTACATCTCTATGACTCTATGGCCGTATAGATGGGCCTGTTCCCAGGAGTTTCAATTTATCCCACTTGCCTACAGCTAATCCTACAAGTCTGTATTCTAATTGATAAATCTGGATTTCACTGCACAAGTAGCAGGAACCTTTTCTGTATATTTCAGTCTACAGTTTTAGATAATTCCATTCAAGCACTATATCTACATATCTTAATCAACATCCAAATTCTCTGGGCTTGGGTAAATAAGTGGTTTTCCAATGATAGACTTCAATTCAGTTAAACAAAAACTCTTGTCAGTGTAGATTTCTCTGTAACTTGGTTTTGAGCTTGTTAAACATGAAGACCAGAGAATTTTTGCAATAACTTTCTTAAGAAATTTATTTAGTGTAAGTTACACAATTTTCCAGATGAAAGAACAAAATGTACTTGTTTTTCATATCAAGGTTTTTCGTTATTACTGTGGTTTTCTACATGATCCAAATGCATGTTGTTGTGAATTGTCTATGCAATTGGAAAAATTAACAATTTCCAATGTCTGGTAAATAATTAACAACAAACAGAGCAGGATTAGTCAGATGCTATTGTGAAATTTCTTCCCATCTGCTTTACAACAGTGCAGATAGTAAAATAAAAAGCTTCTGGCACTGGTCGTACTTTCACACACTAATGTAATGAAATGAAATAATATGCCTATAAATTTTATAATCCATTTCCACAAACCTGTTAATATCCCACTAGCCAACACAAAGTTGTAAGGAAATATGCGACATAAAATGGAATGCTCTGAATACATCAGCAACTGCTATTTGTTTTGAAACTAAATATCACATCAAAGTATCTAAGAATACAAAGTTTATAGCTGCATTTGCAGCTAACACAATTGCAGGGGGGCACACTTGTGCCCATGAGAAGTAAATATTTTTGAATCTAAAAATATATTTGGAGATCCAACTTTGGATGAGTAGGACGATGAAGGGAGCAGAGAACAGGGTGGTGATAAGAAAGGAGAGTGGAGCGGAAATGGAGACATGAGGGAGAGACAACACCAACGGGTGTTCTACTTCCAGTTTTAGTTCCAACTTCTGGTTCTTATGCAAACACGATGATGTCAACAGCACTGACTTTCTGTTGAAGTGCATTGTTTGTAGATGCACCATATTTTATATCGGAAAGACCAACACAAAATGACACCCTCTTCAGAGGATCTGTGGCATGTGTGGGCATGGCAAGCAACAGCGTGCTTCTTTAGCTAATTAGATTGAAGACTTCTTACTGAGGCAAACATACATAACAAACAGCAGAGTTGTTGAAGATAGCCGTTGTACAAGTTTGAGCCCCTTCCAGCACAATCTACCTTACCTCATGCTTATAAAGGTGCAAGTGCAAATGCACCACACATGCGCAAGAAGCATGCAGTGTGTGCAAATCTTGACTGCCTGTACTCCATATCACTCCAGCTCCTGTCTGAACTCCTTCATTTAATTACCTTCTCTCAAACAATGCTGCTCCTCATTGTTGTTTGCTTGCTGTCTTCACTTGCTTGTGACTCTGTTTTTTCTTTCCTTGAGCTTTAAATAAATTATAGTTCTAAGATCACTTGGACAGAACGTGTTAGATTCTGTGTGAAGACAGTGAATGCTTCCAACTAGAAGTAGCATGGCATTTGCTCGGGGTCAGTGAAATCATTAAGCAAACTAGGTGATCGCTAGTTAAAATTTGCAGGGCAACAAAAAAAACTGAATGAACTATTCATGAAACTATATAAATAAACAAACAAGTATTCAACAGTCAGAATGAAAGGTCTAAATTCACTGAAATCCATCCACATTTACTGGCATAAATACTTATTTCCACGTACTTACATTGTGGTCTTTCCAAAAATGTCATATTGTACAATATTCCTCATTTTGCTTTATGGTATTTTTACAAATTTGTGCATCCACAAAGCATTCCAACACTGCAAACCAGTACATAGTATCAAAGAACATACTTTAATCTAAATCACTATTTGCATGATTCCATAAATTGAACATAAATTCAATTAATGACAATTGCAGGAACACACAATATGCGCTACATATTACTTTAATGTTACACGTGTTTGTGATTCAATCACCCTTCTAGGCAGTGAGTTCCATGACATTCTGGGTGGAAAAATTTCTCCTCAATTCTTTCTTGGCATTCTATCTCTTACCTTGAATCTTGGTTATTGACTGTTGAGCCTAGGCAGTATCCTGGAAAATCTCCTCTGCACTCTCCAGTGCACACACATCTTCCAATTATGTCGTGACCAGAACTACATGCAATACTCGGGGGGCCTAACCAGCATTTTATACACTTCCAGCAAAATCTCCCTGCTGTTCATTTTGTGCCTTGGTTGGTAAGGGCAGGATATCCATATGCCTTCCTAGCCACCCTCAGTACCTTCAGTGATCTGTGTATATACACACACACCAAGGTCTTTCTGATCTTCAGTACTTTCCAGGGTCATACCCATTCATAGTATAAACCCTTCCCATGTTACCCCTCCTCAAGTGCAATACCTCAGACTTTTTGAGGTTGAATTACATTTGCCAACCTGACCAGTCTGTTGTAACCTTCTTTCATGTCATTTAATTTAATTAGATTTCCTACAGTATGGAAACAGGCTCTTCGGCCCAATAAGTCCACACCAACCCTCCGAAGAGTAACCGTCCCAGACCCATTCTCCATATTTGCCCCTGACTAATGCACCTAACACTATGGGCAATTTAGAATGGCCAATTCACCTAACCTGCACATCTTTTGGATTGTGGGAGGAAACCGGAGCACCGGGAGGTGGTATGGTTATCCTCCTCACCTTTTTTATCATCCATGAACTATTTGATCATACCCCCTACATTTAAGTCCCAACTCATTGACGTGCACCATCAAATAGCAAGGCCCTCACAACTCAGCTCTGAAGAATCTACTAAAAATAGACTTTTCATCATAAGAACGTTCCTCTACATCCTACCCCACAGCTAATTTTGAATATAATGTGCCACTCTGCCTTGGATCCCATGGGGTTTTACTTCCTTGACCAGTCTTCAATGAGGTACCTTATCAAAAGTCTTACTAAATTCCATGTAGTCAAATCAAATGCATTACTCTCATCAATGCTCCTGGTTACCTCCTCAAATCAATCAAATTTGTCAAACAAGACCTTTTCTTAAAAAAGAAAATTGCTTCCTTCCCTAATTAATCTATATCTGTCCAAATGTCGGCATATTCTGTCCTTCGGAATTGTTTCTAATACCTTCCTCACCACTGAGGTTAAGCTGATTGGTCTGTATTTTCCTGGTCTCTCCTTTTCTCCCTTTTAAAATAATGGGATACTATTAGCAGTCCTCTGGTACTTCATCAGTTGCCTGAGAGGATCTGAACATTGCTACCGAGAATCCTGATATCTCTCCTCTCAACAGCCTGGGATAAAGTTCATCCATGTACGTATCCATGTTTAAGGTTGTTAAACCTTCTAGTACCTCCCCATTCTCTATATTAATATCCCCTAATATTTCACAGTCCTCCACTCTGTCTACCACTGCATCATTCTTTTCCACTTTGAAGACTGTTGCAAAATAATTATTGAGGACCTCAGGATCTTCATACATATTACATTAATGGTCCCTAATGGGCCTTCATCTTTCTCTAATTATTCTCTTGCTCTTATTATATTTCTTAGGTTTTCAATTATTCTACCTACCAATGCTTTCTCATACACTCTCTTAGTTTTCCTGATTTTAACTTTAAGTTTCCCCCCTGTACTTCCTATACTGTTCTTGGTACCATGTCTTATTGAGCCCTCAGTATCTTCCATAAGCGTTTTTTTTCCTTAAACCTACCCTTTATGGCCCTTGATATTCTGGATTCAAGTCTTTGACCCTGGCACCCAGGAGACAGCATACCATCCTGGAGGCACACCTACTCCACAAAAGCTCTTGTCTATTTTCCTCTAATACTTCTACCTCCTCCCTCAGCAGCTGAATCACTCAAGTGTCTTGGCTCTTATTGGCCTCCAAAGAGGAATCGGCACTCTCAGATGCCTTCACTGCTGTCTGGTGCCAACCTTCTGTGTGATGGTCACCCTTTCTCTATCTACCTGTACATGCATAATCTGCGGGATGATCATGTCCTAAACATGCTTTCCATGAACCTGTCGACCTTGTGAGTGTACTGTTGTGCCACCACCTTGCACTCAAGCCCCAAAATACACAGCTTGATTTGCTCCAGCCAGAGGCATTTTCTATACACATGGGCATCCAGACTGCCAGAAGTATCTAGAGTTTCTCACATTATGCAGGATGTGCAAAATACAGTCCGAGCTTCCCACACATATCTCAGCTTTATTTTACCCTTACTCCTACTTAAGCAAAGACTAGAAAACTTTGTACTTGATTATGTCAGGCAACCAACTAAAAGCCCGCTATTAAGTGAAGACATTTGATTAATCAAACAATTTATTACTTAACCACTAAGATTGCTGACAATCTGATAATAGTGTTTTAGTTATGAACACCAAGTTATATTCTCCAAGTTGAATTTGCAACTGTCAATCATTCAATTTGTTCCTTTACACACTGCATCTTTATATGAAGAACACTTAATTGGATTGCAGTCTAACCTGTACTTCTGCTTGAATATTTGTTTTTGATCATGTGTTTCTTTTTTTTCTTTCCTGTATTAATCAGAGACCTCTGTTTAACAACATAGAATACTCCGTATTCCAACACTTATGTCATCATCATTCTTGAACAATGAAAATAAAAGCAATATCAATTCATTATAAAAATTCTCAATTAATTTTATGTGTAATACAAGTAAAAATGAACAGAAGTCTTTCAGATTGGTCTCCTTGTTAATTGATTAACTAAATCTCCAAGATAAGGACCCCAAATCTTTCTCTGTTCTGATTTTGTAAAGTTAATTTTTGTTTTTATTTGAGTTTGGTCTGTATTGTTAATCTAATTATCTCTATTTGCTTGTCCTAGATATGTATTTATCCTGCATGCTGTCCAGGATACCTTGGAAGATATTCTGTACCTCCTTAATGGGGTTCTAATCTGTATTATCTCTTTCCCCCGACACTTGAATTTGAGCTTTCTGAAATTGGGTACACTGTCATATAGTTAATAGTATCCACGAGTACCACTTCTCAGTTTCTTTATAACGTTTCATGATTTGTTAACAAATGACCCGAAGATTACACTATGCCAGCTTTTCCATCAAACTAATTTTAATAGAAAAAGTCAAATTTCTCCAAAAATCAATCTTTTCATCACCCTTCCCTGCAATAATATGTAACTGACTTTATTTTCCATAAGAGTACATTTTGAATACATCATTACATTTTAATCTGACTGTAAAAGATATTGGTTTCTGGAACACTAAGAGGTGCATGTGCATGTGGGTTTCTGAGGATTGATAAGTACCATGCAATATATTGGATTCAAATGAAATTTGACAATTTTTAAAAACGTTATTTGTCATTTAGAAATTTAGTTTTATGGGATGAATTGGTACAAATTTGTTTCCATCACTCATTGATACTGAGTTATTAACTTAATTTTTTTTAAAAGTTGTTTTCATCATTAATGTCCTCCTGTCACGTATTAGATTCCTTCCAAATGTGTAAAAATTGCAAATTCGGCTTGTCCATCTGTATTTAAGCATTTATATTTTGTGTCAGCAGCTAAAGAAATCTTCCTGGTTTCTTTTAAAATTCATTATTTACTTACTATCATTAGACATGGAATTTCTTTCAAAAACAAGCAGTACTGAAAACTGTAGGCTATTTGTGAGCTGCCCACGCATAGTCAGATCACGCAGCAAGCAATGTTTGTGTGTCCACCTCATTTGAATGATTGTGGCTCTCAACGAGCAAGTATACCAAAAATAAGCAAATAAGAAATTTTCTTGGCCAGTTCACGGAAGGGCAAGGTGACAGACTAATATTGTGTAGATGAGGGCCTCCAGGGCAGATGGGAAAGACCTGAATGGGCATGTATATCATACACATAAGCATTCCCATCTACAGGTATGTGAAGAGAAAAATATGATTGAAAACAAATGTATGTCCTTTGCAATCAAAATAAGGGAGCTTATAATGGAGGACAAAGAAATTTCAGATCAATTAAATATTCTGGTTCTGCCTTCACCAAGGAGGACACAAATAGCTTCTCAAACATTTTGGGGAACATGTGATCTAGGGAACAAAAGGAACTGAAGAAAATCAGTATTACTAGGGAAATTGTATTGGGGACTTTCACAGGATTGAATGCCAACAAATCGCTGGGGCCTGATAATCTACATTGCGGAGTATTTGTGTAAATGGCCCTAGAAATAGTGGATGCATTGGTGGTCATCTTGCAAGAATCGATAGACTCTGGAACAGTTTCTGTGAATTGGAGGGTAAAAGGGGGTCGAGAGAAAATAGGGAATTATAGACCAGTTAACCTGAAATCGGTAGCAGAGAAAATGCTAGAGTCTATTATATATGATTTAATAGCAGAGCACTTTGAAAAAACCGTGACAAACTTGGACAGAGTCTGTATGGATTTTCAAAAGAGAAATAATGCTGGACAATTCTGTTGGAATGTTTTGAGGCAGTAACTAGTGATATCCTATTTAAAAGATTAGTGTGTAAAATAAAGTGCATAGGATTGGAAGTCGTGTACGTACTTGATGGAGAACTGGCTGGCAGTCAGGAAACAAAAGTAAGAATGAACAGGTTGTCTTCTGAGGGGCAACCAGTGACCAATGGGGTATCACAGGGATAAGTGTTAGGACCCTACCTATTCACAGTATATATTGATTATTTTGCTGAGGGAATTAAATGTAATATCTCCACAAGTTTGTACAGCTAATAGAACTGGGTAGGAGGATGCTCAGTATGAATTGGACAAGTTGAGTGAGTGAGCGCATGCATGGCAGTTGAAGTATGATGTAGATAAATGTGCAATTATGTACTTTGGTAGCAAAAGCAGGAAGGTGGGCTATTATCTGATAGATTGGGAAGGGGGAGATCCAACAAGAATTGGGTGTCTTTGTACACCAGTTGCTGAAAATAAGTATGCAGGTGCAGCAGGTAAATTGTATGTTAGCCGTCATAGCAAGAGATTTGAGTACAGGAACAAGGATGTCTTGCTGCAATTGTACAGTGTAAAGGTACAGCTTAGGCCATTTAGGACTGAGATATGGCATTTAGGAAGATAGGAAAGGGTGGAGGAGTGGCTTTGTTTATTATACGTAATAATAGATAATAATAGGAACAATTGAGAAGAATGACCTAAATCCAGGAAGTCAGGGTACAAAAACAGCCTGGGATAACGATGAGGAATGATAAAGACAAGCGGTCACTTGTGGGAGTTTTATGCAGGATCCCTCACAGTAACCACATGGTCAGACAGGATATCAAGGAAGAAATATTGGGAGCTTGTCAAAAAGGTACAACGATTATCATGGGAGAATTTCAACCTATATATATAGACTGGAAAAGTCATGTGAAAATGTAGTCCAGAAGAGGAATTCATTGAATGTTTTTGAGACAGTTTCTTAAACCAGTGACATTATGGCACCAACCCAGGGAGCAGGCTAAAGTGGACATGGATTTGACCAATAAGAGATAGGATTAATTACTGAGATTGTCGTAAAATCACCTCTGGGAACTGTGACCTTAGTATGATTGAATTTTACACCTAGTTTAAGGGAGAGAAGTATGCATCAAACACAGCAATTTTGAATTTAAACAAGGGCAAATATGAGGGTGTAAAAACAAAGCTATCAAAAGTGAATTGGCAATTTAGGTTAAGGGACAGGTCAAAAGAGTTTAAGTGGATATTCCAGATATGACAGAATAGGTAAGTTCCAACAAATAAGAAAAGTTCATAGGCAAATGTAGTGCATGACATATTGAAACCTGGAGGGTGTTTTTTTTTAATTGTTTCATTATTTTTACAGGTTGGGACAAAGGTCGACCTTTCAAACAGCCCACATCCGCAGCCCTCTGAACTCTTTTCAGGGGTAGCAAGCCTGAACAAAAATTAGACACTTTCTCCCAAATCAGGTTTAAAGAGCCATGAGTTTTTTCAACTCTGTGCTCCAGACTCTGGAGTGAAAATTCTGGTCTGGGTGAAAGTCAAATATGTTCAGTGTATATTTAAACTTCAAGCAATAGCAATTCCAGGATTGTGGTATTTACTGTCACACCAGAATATGCTGGCTACATTTTCTCTATGTGGGAGCAACAATCTGCTACGAGAATATATTTAAGGTTCTTTTTTTTTGTGTGTTCCTGCTATTGCCTTTTATGTATTACAGTCCTAATCAACTTACATGATGAAGATTACATACAGGCTGTTTCCAATATCTACATGCACATGCAAAGAGACTTATCTCTGGCAATGTGCTTGTTCCACAGGTAAATTACTAATTTGTGGAGAACCCCACAGCAGTAGAGTTCAAATTGAAAACAATTGAGAAATAGCATCTGCTATTGCTGGAACCATTAGGTTGGCTCAGTCAATCCATGGATGAAAATCAGAAACATAACACCTTATCAATAATGTGATTCCTGAGCAGGGCATTCAGTTAGCTCAGTTAGCTTGGCAGCTGGTTTGCGATGCCAACAGCATAGATTCAATTCCCACACCAATTGAGATCACTATGAAGGATTCTCCTTCTCAACATCTCTCCTTGCCTGAGGTGTAGTAACCCTCAGGTTAAACCACCACCAGTGTCCCTAATGAGTGAGTACCCCTACTGTCTGGTAAGACAATGGCAACAATACTGTTACTTTCATTCATATCAAACATAAATAGGGCTTTAATGTAGACGGTGATACAGTAGGACATGGAGGCTTACTAGAAGGAGGGCATGACATGTCTCTGTGTGGACCTTTTTAATATGTTACACCTTATACAAACATTTATGTCACAAACTTTACAACACAAATATATTGTTACTATGGTGGCAATTCTACCTCTTCATTGATATCCCCAAGCCCCTCTTTTCCCCCCCCCCACCCCCAAACTCAGCTGCAAAATACCATATTTTATATAAGGACACATTTTCTTATATATTTACCCTTCTATTTGAGAAAAGAGTAGCTGCATGTCATTGTTTAGGTATGACACTTGGAATATGTTTGCGATTTTAAGAATGGGGTTGACACAGAATGAAGCCTGTGATCACCTCTACTTTACAAAACTTGAATTAATTAAATTGTCGTGATCAGTGACATTACCATGATTGCTGTGTCCAAGATTTGTAATCTACATTGTTGACCTGCAGAACATGCACATAATTTGGTGGTAGGTTTATGACATCTCTGAATCTATAGGTGATAGATTAACATTGCAACACATTATCCACAACAGCACCCCTCCCCTGCAAATCAAGCTTACTCCACCTTATGTGTATGTTGTCATCCATTTTTCTTTCCTGTATAAAGTTGAACTTTGATAGTAGATGAAATGGTATCCAAGTCACACTTCTTACAGTGAGTCCCAGGCTCTGCCAGAAGTGAAGATTTCCCCATCCTCCTCATTCAAATTCACTCTAAACCTTTTGCTCATTACTTTAAAACTGGGTCCACTGTGGTTATTGATCCTTATACTAAAGGCAAAGGTTCCTCCTTTCCACCTTGTCTATGTCCCTCAGAACTTTTGTTATCTCAGCTCGATTCCTCCGTATCAACCTTCATGTATCCTTTTGTGTTTACCCCTTTAGCTTTGAGTTGTCCCACATTCTAATTCGACTCTTCTATTTAATAGAGTCATTGAGTTTATACAGCAAAGAAAGAGCCACTTCAGCCGACTGTATTCATTGCCAGACATCAAGTATCTATCTACTCTTTTCAATGCTGCCTGACCTGCTGTGCTTTTCCGGCACCACACTTTATCGACTCTGACATCCCCAGCATTTGCAGTCCTCACCATCTCCTCTATCTATTCTAATCCCATTTTCCAGCTGTGGGTCCATAGCCTTGTTTGCTGTGTCATTTCAAGTGCTCATATAAATACTTGTTAAGTGACTTGAGGGTTCCTGCTTCTAACACATTTTTAGGTAGTGAGTTCCAGATACGCACCACCCTCTGGGAGATTGTTTTTTCACTCAAATTCCCTTTAAACGTTTTGCTCCTTACTTTAAAACTGTGCCCACTGGTTATTGACCCTTCTACTAAAGGCAAAGATTCCTTCTTATCTACCTTGCCTCGGTCCCTCAGAACTTTGTTACCTCAACTCGATTCCCCTGCCCCCACTCAGCCTTCTCTGCTCTAAGGTAAACAATCCCAGCCTATCTAGTCTATCTTCATTCCAGAACTAATTCAGTACAGACAACATCCGGGTGAATCTCTTAACTATCAAAATGTCATATTTCCCCCCCTTGGACCCCGGCCTACTACTTAGCCACTATCACAACAATGTCCTCCCTAATGAAGCCAGGGTGGCGGTGACATGTGAAAGCCTTCATCCCATAGTATACTGTGTCCATCCCTGATGTAAGGTCCCACTCTTAAATTTGGAATAACTGTCTTTTGCACTCATGATTACTTTTACATTCCAGCACAAATTGACTAGTAAGGACAGCCTTGGCAGGACGAGCCAACCCTGTAATTGATGACTCTACAGCTTCTCAACTACACTATTTGTAATTCTTGGACTGGTCCGACTTGGCTTGCTAGACAGACCCAATCCCTAGACTGGAGGGAAACAGATCCTGTACTTTGCATGGACTTAAACCAAATGGCCAGTTTTTCTGTAATGTAAATTGCTGACACATGCTGCCAGTGTGACATTGACATAGCATGTTGCAGTACAGTAAAGTGTCCACTGACTTAACTGTTCCGTGTTGGCAGATAGGTACAAGTTGCCTTGGCTTTCTGCCAGCACTAATAGGCATGGAGGCACAGATGCTGTAAATATCCAAGTATGAAAGCAAGCTAAGAGCTCGGAAATGCATCCTGTTCAGATGGATAAGATGGTGTATGTGCTTGCAAGCAAAGCGAGCTGGTAGAAGCATTGTAATATAAGGTGGTGGTGAGCTCCAAAGTGTAGTACTGCAGTGCCAAAGTGTCTTCTGGGTTGCCTGAGATTAGTTATAATGATGTGGTGAGGCTAGTGTTTTGCCACTGCCAACCTCTGTGGACAGACTGCAGGTGGTTCATGAAGGCCTGGAAAATTACCTGCAGCTGCCAAGTAACAACTCAGACTTTGAAGTCAAGAATTGGCACAATCTGGTTACCAGTGGTACTTGGTTGAACTTTGAAATGAGGCATCATTACCTAACAATGGAATGTTAGTGCATGCAAATTGGACTTTTGCTGCTTGCTAGCAAAATTCTTTTGCCATTTAAACCTTATAGGAAAAATGACACACCTTTTTCTCAACATCAAGAATCTAAGTTGTTCATTGTTGTTGCATTTGCATGAATTTCTTGCCATTGCCAACACTACTCAAGTACTCTAGAGATTCCATCATTTTTATCTCTTAATCTCCCAACGGTCAAGCTTTCTTTAATTTCTGGCTGAAAATTAGCTTATTACAATGATAAAGTATCAAGTTCAGGTCTGCCTTATTTTAATTCCAATACTTTAAGCATTTTATCATTATTAGATTCTGCATTTAATTCTACATTCAATTGGCCTGTTAACTCCCTCAGTTTAGCTTTAATCAAAGATTTCAAATAATCCACTGTTATATTTTCTATTCCTAGCAAATTCTTAGCACCAATCAGTAATTTTGACAATGTAATCCATGCAATAAACTTCACTATGACACTCCTGTTTTCTGTCCACAACCTTTTGCACCCTTTTCTTTAATTAAATCTTAATCCAGGGGTTTCTGAACATGCAAAAACCTTTACTTTATGATTCTAGCTGATGACAATACTGAGCAAGCCAACTTCCTGAATGAAACCTGGCATGGGCAGCACGGTGGCACAGTGGTTAGCACTGCTGCCTCACAGCGCTAGAGACCCAAGTTCAATTCCCGCCTCAGGCGACTCTCTGTGTGGAGTTTGCACATTCTCCCCCTGTCTGCGTGGGTTTCCTCTGGGTGCTCCGGTTTCCTCCCACAATCCAAAAATGTGCAGGTTAGGTGAATTGGCCATGCTAAATTACCGTAGTATTAGGTCAATGGGTAAATGTAGGAGAATGGGTCTGGGTGGGTTGCGCTTCGGCGGGTCGAGTGGACTTGTTGGGCCGAAGGGCCTGTTTCCACACTAAGTAATCTAATCTTGATAGATCATATGGTTAATTTTTGCAGTTAATTACTGTGGTTATTAGTTACTAGAACAGACTCATATGAGGCTACAAATGTTCTTGAGCAAAAGAAAATGACATGATTACACCATGATCCTGCTTCAGCCAGATTCAAGTTTGTGGCAGGAAACGTCATAGATAGACTTCCCACCCCACAGTCAATTGAAACCTGCAAGTGGGCATTTAATACTCACTAAAATGCCTCACCTCACTGCCACTGGTATTCACCCAGCAGCAAGTGGTGGTGTCAAGCTGGAAGCCTGTCAGGGTTGCTTGGAAGTTTCCAAATGGGAGCCTGTTTCAAAGATATTTAGGAGGAGGTGATAGCATTGTGGTAATGTCACTGGACTAAAAATCCAAAGCCCCAGGCCATTGTTCTGGGAACATGATTTTGAATCTCACCATTACAGATGGTGAACCTTGAATTCAATAAAAGGTAAAACAAAAGGTGACCTGACAATCACTATCAATTGTTTAAAAATCCATTTGTACATGAATGCCTTTTTAGGGAAGAAAATCTGTCAATCTTACCTAGCCTAGATATGACTCTAGACTCACAGTAATTTTGTTGACTCTTAGCTATCCTCTGGACAATTCAAGATGGACAACAATACTGGCCTAGCCAGCAACACCCACAGCCCATGAATAAACGTTTTAAAATGCTTGAACAAGGGAGCCAGCATTGGAAAAAGGAAACCCATGGAGAGCCACTCCCTGGCCTTGCTGCCAATCCTCCGCCTGTCGAATGCCCCTCCTGCGATCACTCATCTGTGGCCTGCATTCCTCACTGATCCTGGGCCTTGTGGGGGTGCCATACTGGCAGCAACGACTGCAACCTCTGATTTCTGGATAGCTCTCAGTGGGCAGGACTTTCACCCTGGACATCTAACTGATGCCCAGTTATGTACATGATAAGCATCAATGCAGTGGGCCTTCCCAAGAGCGACGCTATGAGATTCTCACCAACTCTGCAGCATGTGTATGAGAGCCCTGTCAACAGCATTGAATACAATACAAAAATGCCATATCCATAAAATCAGATAAAATAGACAAACCAAAATCTCCTCTTGTACCTATTACACTATTACTAGCAGGTCAAATATCAGAGGTTGATGGCTATCTTTCCACTGGATCTTACCTTCATAAACTAAATTTTGGATGAACTATTGGTTTCTACTGCTGTGTGAAACTTATTTCTTTCCTCTCTAGGTGTATTATTGCAGATCTTCAGCAATTGTCTTCATCGAGTAC
This sequence comes from Chiloscyllium plagiosum, assembly GCF_037043375.1. Lineage (NCBI taxonomy): Eukaryota > Metazoa > Chordata > Chondrichthyes > Orectolobiformes > Hemiscylliidae > Chiloscyllium > Chiloscyllium plagiosum. The sequence goes on along the minus strand of NW_028270139.1, from coordinate 14,418,384 downwards.
AATGTGCTGCAAAGATTTCATGATTTTGTTCATAGTTCTGACACACCAATCAGCTTACAACCTGTGTTAAAGCGTCTCTGTTCCCTATATGGTCTGTGGACTCTTAATAAACATACAGCAGTATTGTACCAAGGTGAGTAATATCTGAAGTTTCTATCATTTGTCTTAGCCAACTTCTATAGTGAATGTGGACTATGTACAGCTGTTATACTGTAAAGTATTGTCTGGTTGTGAGGTGCCCTTTTGTCCAATCTATTGTCATACTCAGGAAGGACTACTATTTTTATTGTTAATAGTCTCTGATTATCCTGTAAATTGTTTGCATTTTTATTATCTTTTTATTTTGTTGTTTTTCGTCATCTTATTTTGATTTCACTCCTTTCTTCTTATGCATCCATGTCTCACTTCTTAATCAATGTCTCCAGCCTTCCCAAATAAGATTTGATGAAAAGGAAATCGGGATCAAGAGGCAAATTTTTTGCACAATGGCAAGCTGATTGCTGAGCATTATGTTTTCAGTCAGATGAACCATTGATTGATAAATTCCTTTGCTACTCCTCTAGATCAGGTTAATCTATGAGCATGCAGCAGAACTGAAGATTAAACTTAGGTCCTCCCCCCACCACCCTAACATGGACTAGATCACTGCACGTGAATTGGGTATCCTACCATTAAGCTTCAATTTGGGGCTCACATTTTTTACAGCAACCAAAAGTTGCCATTATTAGATTAGATTAGATTCCCTACAGTGTGGAAACAGGCCTTTCGGCCCAATGTTAGCTTTTTATCCGGATTTTTTAATTGAATTCAAATTTTATTGTCTGCTATGGTGGAATTCAAACACATGTGCCCAGATATTAGCCTTGGGTTCTAGATTACTAGTCTGGTGATATTACTATATGTTACTGCCTCTCTATTATGCCACTAGATTGTAAAGGACCTTTATAATTTCCAAACAACTGATCAGATAACCTATTGCAGAGTTTATAGTTACTAAGTTTGCAGATGACACAAAGATAGGTGGAGAGATAGTTGATGCTGAGGAAGGGGGAAGCTACAGAAGGACTTGAATAAGCTAGGAGAGTTGACGAAGTAGCAGATGGAATACAATGTGGCAAAATGTGAAGTAATGCACTTTGGTAGGCAGAATAGAGGAGTAGACTATTTCTAAATGAGGAAAGGCTTCAGAAATCAACCACAAAGAGACTTAGGAGTCTTTGTTCATGATCCTCTTAAAGTTAATATGCAGGTTCAGTTGGCAGTTAGGAAGATGAATGCAATGTTAGCATTCATTTCAAAGGAATAGAATACAAGAGCAGAGATATCCTGCTGAGGCTGCTTAAGGCTCTGATCAGACCACATTTGGAATATTGTGAACAATTTTGGGCTATGTATCTAAGGAAAGATATGCTGGCCTTGTAGGGAGTTCAGAGGAGGTTCACAAGAATGATCCCAGGAAAGAAGGCTTTGTCCTATGAGGAGTAGTTGGGGACTCTGGGTCTATATTCCATTGAGTACAGTTGAGGAGAATGAGGGGTAATCTGATTGAAACTTATAAAATGCTGAGAGATCTGGATAGAGTGGAAATGAAAAAGATAATTCCACTATCAAGAAAGACTGGGACCCAAGGGCACAGCCTTAGAGTGAAGGGATGACCTTTTAGAACTTAGACAAGAAGAAATTTCTTCAGCCAGAGAATGGTGAATCTGTGGAACTTATTGCCACAGTGGGCCGTGGGGCCAAGTCATTGAGTGTATTTAAGACAGAGATTAGTTCTTGATTAGTAAGGGGATCAAGGGTTGTGGGGTGAAAGGAGTTGAGGAACATGTCAGCCATGATCTAATGGCAGAACAGACCCAGTAGGCAAAAAGCCCCAATTCTGCACCTATATCTTATAATCTTGTGTTTATTTACAGGGGGCTATTTCACCGGTGACAAACCTGGAAGAAGATTGCAAAATGCCATTCTAAATCTATGTACACAGGTTAAGTCATATAATATTACTTTGAGTACTGTTTAGAATTAGTTTTTATATATAATGAAGCTTAATGATATATATGTTCATCTGAAAATGTTTTAGATTTCTGCTCCTTTCTTATCTAAAATATAAAAATATTTGAGGGGAATTGTGCAGTAGTTTAGATAACATTTTTCACCCAGAAATTTGGACAGAAGGAAAGTTTTTTCTGTTTGTTGACCATTAGGCTTCCACACATACTAAACTTAGTTCTCAGTAGATATTGGCTGACAGTGCATAACAGCCCCAAGCCTGGCACCGATCTCACTAGGTGAGACCATCAGATGGTAATATGTCATGTTAACATAATGAGGTCTTCCAAAGTTGAAACTGCAGCATTTTTGGACCAAATATGTAGGAATTATATTCTGTACCTTAACTATGCAACAGCTGACCTACTGTTGCTTATTGCTGAAGTTGATGTATTCAATGGAAATCCATTTCCCTGCACTAGAATCTCTCAATTTGAGCTCCAAAAGGACAGCAATGAATATTTTTGCTGGTTTTATATTATTAATGAAATTTTAAGTAACTGTCATAATAGTCCAAATAAAAAGAGGTAATATTAAGCATGCTATTTAAGCCCAAACAATACTGGTGACAATGCTCATTAAATATACATATAATGTAGAATTCATCTTAAAAAATACTGTGACAATGCAAGATCAATTTTATTACACAATTTTATTTCACTATCCAGTTTAAAAATAAGGTTCTGCATGATTATTTCGGAGAAAAATAACATTTGAAACATGACTAACAATAATGATATTTATTTGTATTAAAATAGCTGAAGGATGATGTAGTGGCTCTTGTGGATGTCCTTGCTCCTCCTGATTTTATTTTGAATTCACCAATTGGGAAAGCTGATGGAGAGGTAAAGTAATTTTTTTTTCCTTTGTACAGTAGCATGTGCATTTTTCATCTTCTGTGCATAATATGTAAAGAAAGATGTCAAGAAAGATTAATGATATAACAAGGTGCTCACCAATGTGTTCATCACGAAGGAATTTTAAATGTATGAACAATATTGCTAACAACTCCATCAGGAATTTCATAGTTTGTCAAAAAAAGATGGAAAATGAGCGACTTAATAGTGTCATTACTGAATATTCCAGACTCTGATTTTAGCAGTTCAGAAACTTTTAAGTACAATATCAGTAGGCATTTGATATTTAACTTACGCAAAAATAAAATTTGTATTTTTAAAGTGGCGACTTGGTCAATGAAAGGAATATTTCAGTCTAGACCTTGACAATACCCTTGAGCTTTCATATTAATACAACAGGTCTTTTTAACATGTTTGCAGCTTTAAAACGAAATGCGTAGTTTTTTTTTTCGGTTATTTACATGTTGCCCACTGTGCTATCCATGGGTAATTAGAGTAGATGTATGACTCTTAGATGATTGACACTGAACTGTAATAGCCAAACTGCATTTATCCATGATTCAGAGTACTGTTTTCAGCTGAGTGTCATGGATAACTAGCCTTCTGCCTTTGCTAATGTGGAGCATGCTGGAAAATGTGCAGAGATAGAAAGTAACCCATCTCTTGCCTCTGTCTGACTTTGTCAGGATGATTGGTAGTGAGGTTGGAAATGCCCATTAATCAAAAGTGTAGCCTACCAAAGGAATTTTAAAATAAAAATCAGTTTCCAGGCATAGTGGCCCTTTTCCAGTTGCATACAGGTCACTTTGTTGGACACCAGACAAGATAAGAAAGATGTGTGTGCACCATGGAAGGTATTAACATGTATCATGCCACCATCATTGCAGCAAAGTATAAAGGCAAGTGGACCAGTAATAGTGTGAGGTAAACATTGGCAGGAGCAATTCCTTGCAGCAATTATTTTGAAAATGTTGCAGTGAGATTAAGCTGGTATTATTGCCGAGGCCATTTGGAAAGATGAAGAATGTCATGGTGATAAAATATGGTCCATCAATTTTCAAATTCCATCATTTACTTTTAATGCTTGAGACATTTGTGGACTCAAATTCTTTTAACTAGTTGAAGATAGTGAGAACTACAAATGCTGGAAAGTCAGAGTCGATCAACTGTGGAGCTGGAAAAGCACAACAGGTCAAGCAGCATCAGAGGAGCAGAGGAGTCGATGTTTCAGGTCAGAACCTTTCACCAGGACTGGGGAAGGGAGATGAGAAATAGAGGAGAGAGAGTGGGGCTGGGGTGGAAGATATATGGGATGGCATTGGTGGATGCAGGTAGGGGGTGATTGTGATTGGTCAGTGGGAAGGGTGGAGTGGATAGATGGGAAGGAAGATTGACAGTTTAGTTAGGTCAAGGGGGCAGGGCAGAGAGATAGGGCTGGACCTGGATGAGGTGGGGGATGGGGAGATTTGAAAGCTAGTGAATTCTGTGTTGAGGCCGAATGATTGTAAGCTCCTGGTGTGGAAGATGAGGTGTTCTTCCTCCAGTTTGCATGTAACCTTATTTTGATGAAGAAGGAGGTCCAAGATGGACATGTCGTCGAGGGAATGGGAGGGGCAGTTGAAATGACTGGCAACCGGAATGTGTTGATTGGACCATATGGATCATAGGTGTTCCCTGAACCAGTCCCCAAGTTTGCACTCAGTCTCTCCATTTCAACTCTCCCTCAAACTCCCCTGACAACATGTCCATCCTGGGCCGCCTCCACTGTCAAAATAAGGCCATATGCAAACTGGAGGAAGAACACCTCATGTTCTGCCTCGGGACCTTACAACCATACAGCCATAACACAAAATTCGCCAAGTTTCAAATCTCTCCACCCCTCACCTCATCTCAGATCCAGCCTCCCTTTCTGCCCTGCCCCTTGACCTGACCTAATCTGTTATTCTTCCTTCCCTTCTATCCGCTCCACCCTTCCCAATGACCAATCACAATCACCTCCTAACTGCATCCACCTCTCGCCATCGCACCTACTTTCCCCCAGCCCCACCCTCCCCACTCTATTTCTCAGCTCACTTCCCTGTCCTGATGAAAGGTTCCAATCTGAAACATCGACTCCCCTGCTTCTCTGATGCTGCTTGACCTGCTGTGCTTTATCTAAAATACTTTTAAAAATGGAAGAAAAACACAGAAAGCCCTAAAATGTCTTACAGAGTCATAGAGATGTACAGCATGGAAACAGACCCTTCAGTCCAACCCGTCCATGCCGACCAGATATTTCAATCCAATCTAGTCCCACCTGCCAGCGCCTGGTCCATATCCCTCCAAACCCTTCCTATTCATATACCCATCCAAATGCCTCTTAAATGTTGCAATTGTACCAGCCTCCACCACATCCTCTGGCAGCTCATTCCATACACGTACCACCCTCTGCGTGAAAAAGTTGCCCCTTAGGTCTCTTTTATATCCTTCCTCTCTCACCCTAAATCTATGCCCTCTAGTTCTAGACTCCCCCCACCCCAGGGAAAAGACTTTGTCTATTTATCCTATCCATGCCCCTCATAATTTTGTAAGCCTCTATTAGGTCACCCCTCAGCCTCCGATGCTCCAGGGAAAACAGCCCCAGCCCTGTTCAGCCTCTCCCTGTAGCTCAGATCCTCCAACCCTGGCAACATCCTTGTAAATCTTTTCTGAACCCTTTCAAGTTTCACATCTTTCCAATAGGAAAGAGACCAGAATTGCACGCAATATTCCAACAGTGGCCTAACCAATGTCCTGTACAGCCGCAACATGACCTCCCAACTCCTGTACTCAATACTCTGACCAATAAAGGAAAGCATATGAAATGCCTTCTTCACTATCCTATCTACTTGCTTCTCCACTTTCTAGGAGCTATGAACCTGCACTTCAAGGTCTCTTTGTTCAGCAACATTCCCTAGGACCTTACCATTAAGTGTATAAGTCCTGCTAAGATTTGCTTTCCCAAAATGCAGCACCTCGCATTTATCTGAATTAAACTCCATCTGCCACTTCTCAGCCCATTGGCCCATCTGGTCCAGATCCTGTTGTAATCTGAGGTAACCCTCCAATTTTGGTGTCATCTGCAAACTTACTAACTGTACCTCTTATGCTCGCATCCAAATCATTTATGTAAATGACAAAACGTAGAGGGCCCAGCACCGATCCTTGTGGCACTCCACTGGCCTCCAGTCTGAAAAACAACCCTCCACTACCACTCTCTGTCTTCTACCTTTGAGCCAGTTCTGTATCCAAATGGCTAGTTCTCCTTGTATTCTATGAGATCTAACCTTGCTAATCAGTCTCCCATGACAGTGTTTTCCACAGTAACTGATGAAGCAATTGAAGATAATTGGGCTGAGGCAGTAACACGAAGGAATTCTAGCATTGAATGGGGCTGAGACGAATAACTTCCAATAATCACAACTGTTTTTTTAGCTAGGTATGACTCTGCCTGTAGATAGTTTTGCCCTTAATCATTAGTAGTTTGATGCCACATTCAACCTACAGTGCAATAGATTAGATGTTCTTCAGGTCTGTAGCATGCAACTATTGCAAGATCTCATGTGGAGTGAATCAAGTTATACAAAGACAGGATTCTTTCATAGTGGGGCCCTCAAGCCAGAAGGTCCACTTGACACTTCTGGCAGAAGGTGGTTTTTAATGTATGAGTCTTAATTTTTGTACATGCATTCTGGACCTTTTAAATCATTGAATAAGATGCTTATGGAGCCACTTTTTCCCTTTAGTTGTTTAATTGTGAACCACCATTCATGACTGCATAGAGCAGGGATGCAAAGTTTTATTGCCTCAAGTGTTGTTGAACAATCCTCTCCAAAATCACTTGCTTTACTTATTCATTAATATTTTCCTAATTATATACCTAACTTCTGGAATGGGGAATTGAAAATCAAAAAGTAGATCATGCTAAACTTGTTAATTCCGCAGTTTCTGTTCTCAGGAGTGCATTAGCTTCAAACATATAGTATATTTATTCTTTATTCAAAATGTGTTGTTCATCCTATAAGTTGGTGCCATTTTAGAATAAACAAAAATATGTTTCTTTTTCTTTAAATAGTTTTGCATTTTTTAGAAGAATAAATGTGGATGGGAAGACTTGTTTATGATATACATATCAAATTACCCAACAATAATTGCTTCACACAATATATACAATTGATTCTAAATGTTTTCTCAAGTTTTTACTAACTGCTTTAGCTGTTTCTATTCATTCTGAGTTTTCAATCTTGAGCAATCATGGGTGAACTGCTTTTTCTGTTTTTGCAGATTTATAAAAACCTGTGGGCAGCAGTTCTTCAGGGCAAGAACGTACTTGAGAGACCAGCATGGTGGGTTGAATTTTGTGCCAACAAGCCTTCTGTTGGAAGCATGACTTCAAAACTCTAATTTATCATCTATTTAGATACACAACTGTAAAGTAAGGAATATTGAAGGATGAATCAGCTGTAATACCTAGTCCATGATGGTCAGGATTATTCAGTATCATTAGACTGTAATGCACAGTTATTCTGTCATAACGATTTACTTGAATGATTAAACTGAGTCCCAAGGATAAGCTTTGGAATGCATGCTTCAAACAAGAAAGAAAAATTGCAGGGCTGGTAGTAAAAATTGAAAAAAATTACTCTCCCAATCAAAACTAAAGAGAAAATAAAACAAGCATTTCATATGACCCATTTCTCATTAACTATCCCCAGAATGTTTTGCAGCCAATGGAGTGCATATTCATACTGTTAAGATATTAAAGATGTCAATTTCTGCAGAGCAAACTCCCATAAACAGTGTTTATACCCAGATAATTACTTTTTTTTGTGTGATGTCAATTGTAGAATAAATATTTTTGGCTCGAACACCGATATAACTCCCCTTTTCTCCAAAATAATGTCATGAGATTTTTATGTCTACCTGAGAGGGTAAATAGGGCCTTCCAAGAGATGGTACCTCCAAAGATGCAACGGTCTCTCAACAATTATTAAGCTTTAAGTGCTGTAATTTAAAAATCAAAAGTAAGATACTATTTAAATAGTTCTAAGCCTTGGTTTGGCTCACTTGGTAAAAAGTCCCACCTAAGTTAGGTCACAGATTCAAGCCTCACCTCCGAACCTCCACATTTTGTTTAGGCTGAAACTTCAATACTTTTATAAACAGTAGCTATGTTGTTAGAGGTATCATTGTTCAGTTTTGTGAAGCCAGCGTTCTATACACATGTTCATGCAGGTTTAAAGGATTCCCAAGGCGATATTTGAAGAAGATTGAGACAACCAACATAGTTGCCTGTGTAATACACCAGAAGTACAGTAAAGAATTTCAAAGCTGTGAAGCATTGTAGGACTTTGCATGCAATTTTAAATTACTACTTCTACTCTTTTAAATTATCTGAACTAATACTAAGATAACAAGCTAAAATAATTAACTTTTATGTTATTGTGAAGAATTTGGATTTTTTTTCCCATTGATTCTTTTATTAATACAATAGCTTTGCTCTGGAATAGTAGATATGATAAGTAATGTGATTGCAATCTCAAAACCATGGAATCATCTAATCCCTTCAGTGTGGGAACAGGTCATTTGTCCCAACAAGTCCACACTGACCTTCTGAAAAATAGCCCACCCAGACTAATCCCCTGCCCTACCACATAACCTACATTTCCCCGTGGCTAATGCACCCAACCTGCACATCCCTGAACACTATGGGCAATTTAGCATGGCCATTCCACCTAACTTGCACTACTTTGGAATGTGGGAGGAAACCGGAGCACCTGGGGGAAACCCAAGCAGACACAGGGAAAGCATGCAAACTCCACACAGACAGTCACCTGAGGTTGGAATTGCACCTTGATCCCTGGCACTGTTAGGCAGCGGTGCTAACCAATGAGCCACTGTGCTGCCCTATGTCAGGTACATATTATTTGGATCTAACCATGTTGTGAATATATAGTCCAGTATACTAACAAAACATTAAGGAGTAATTAATAAAATGCAAAAATAATTCCAATAAGAACAATAATGTTATGCTGTGCCACATTTGATCTAGTTAAGTACAATGTTTGTTTATTTTGCATTTTCATTCGACTCTCTACATTTTGTTTGTGTGAAAGTTAAAAATAATTTGAAATGTTGACTACTAATAATGTTCATGTGATATAATTTTTTTTATAATCAGCTTTGCCAGTTATGATTATTCAATTAAATTATTTTACAAATATAAATGATATGGTCACAGTATTTGAAAATGTGTGGTTCTGTTCAGTTGAGTTAATGAAGGTTACCCTCATGAGACATTAGCATGTAGTGAATGTAGATAAATTGTACTGTTAGTATTAGTAGTAAACTACAACTTGAGCTAGAATATAGACTTTTCTATTTATTAAAGCTGGAAAAGACCAGAACATGGCAGTCACTCAAAGTGCAGAAAATATAGCCCAAATATTGACACATTGTCATTTCCCTTGAATTGCCTGCAGACCTGGAAAACCTGACCAGTCGAGATTAACAAAAGAACGTAGAAGTAGGAATAAGCCATTCAACCCATATTGTCCTGCATCCCATTCAACTATATCATGGCTGATCCATCTAGCTCAATGGCACGTTTCCATACCGTTCCTATATCTCTTGATGTCATTAGAATTTATACATCTGTTGGTTTATATTGAATGATTGAGCTTCCACAGCCGTCTGAGGTACAGCTTTCCAAAGGTTCTGCATCTCCTAACTCCAACTTAAATTGAATACTGAATATTGAATATCCTTTATTGTCTCTTATCCCTTATTCTAAGGTTATGTCCCTTGGTTCTGTGTTCACCAGCCAGAGGAATACAGTATCTGACCTACATCCACCTTGTCACATTTTATAAGAATTTTGTACATTTCTATTAGGTCATTCCTTATTTTGAGAAACTTTAGACCCAGTTCCCTTAATTTGTCCTCATAAGACAATATACCATCACAGGGGATTAGTCTAGTGAATCCCCAAAGCACTCCCTCTCTGGTAAATATATTCACGATTAGATAAGGAGACCAGAACTATACATAAGACTCCATGTGGAGCCTCTCGAAAGATCGATACAACTTCAACGAGACACTTTACTCTTGTACTCAATTCTCCTTACAGTTAAGGCTACTGTCACACTGGTATTCCTAAATGTTTGCTGCACGTACACAAGCTTTTAATGACAGATGAGCGAGGATCCTCAGGTCCTTTTCAACATTTACATTTTCCAACTTTTTACCATTTATGGGCAGAACCTTATAGGGGTCTGAGCAAACATGGGCTATTGTGAATGATCATGCTAGACATGGTCATCTTATATGCCAGGATCTGGTTAGGAAGACTGGGCAGGTATAGGGGTATATAGGTGGATTGGGTGGAGATCTGGGATTGACAGGATAGGCTACTACAAATGGTATATGGATACTTGGGGCTCACAGTCAAGGTCGGGCACAGTCTGGGAGCAGCTTGAAAAGGATACATTTCATTATGGAAGATTTCTAAAGTTGGATGAAAATTCCTGCAACCATACTCAAAATGGGCATGACAAGTGACTTGGCTTGTGAGGGAGGGGTTTGCTGCAATGACCACACACAAGACCTTTAAAATGATAAGAACTAGCTCAAAGGCACCTGAAAGATCTGGCACACAGGCATGTAGACTGCCCAACTCTTGGCACTGTCCTTTTGTGAGGAGGGTGCAACCTGTACTAGGTTCAAGGTTCCTCAGTCTCCTAACACCATGTCTTCAGTTCTGGGGACTGATGGAAGGGGCAATGGAGTACAGATGTTTGCAGTTCTCCAGCAGCGCTGGGTCTGCCTCCCAGTAATATCTACCAACTTGTCAATGAAGGCAACTTGTCACATGGTCACTGAACTTGCTGCACTGACGTAGCTTCTGGATAAGGAGGGGCTTTGTGTCCCAGATCACTGTCTAATGCTTCTGCTCCTCCCTCTATATTTCGCTAAGTTACCTCATTGCTAAAGCCACAAGGTCATCTCCTGCCTGAGGCTGAGCAGGAACCTGGTGTCCTTCCTCAACCAGCTGTGGAGCTGTCACTGTGCTCACCAGACTGTGTACACACTGTCAATGATGACAGTTCCCCCAGAGTGTCAGATTCTGGGTTGGTGGAGGGTGCAGGAGGCAGCCTTTCTGATGCTTCTTTTATGACCTTATCACCAGCCCCATCAACCAGGACCTCGAAGTCCCTGTCAGAAAATAGAGGTGACATATTCCCCTTTTCCAATATCTTGTACAGCCTTCCTTCAATGAAGATTATAACTTTGGCATGCCAATGATTGTCCACGTGGCATCTTAAATATGGTGTTCTGGTAGATAACCACTGAGTGGCACGATGTTCTCGGAAGGGTGCGTGGTATAATGGGGCTGAAATTGGACATGAGAAATGCATATGCATGGTAGGTGATTAATGAGGTGAGTTTGCTAAGATGCAGTGAGAGAGCCTGCGAGGCCTTATAATGAAAACACTGCGAAAACCTCAATACAATACAGATTTAGTTAAAACAAAACTGTTACAGGAGACTGCTGTGCTTCTGTGTATTTTTTCATGAAAATGAATAATTTCACACACATTCACATTATATCCCACCTGCCATGTTCTAATCCATTCACTTAACCTGCCCGGGTCCCTGTGACTCCCACCTGCTCATAACATACATACCTGGTTTTGTATCATTAGCATAGTAGATAGTAATAACAACCTGACAATAATCCATTTATTTCTGTTTGCTTACTATTTGGCCTGACTGATATTACCTGTACTATAACTATAGTTGGTGTAAGCCTGCTGTTTCAAATAATACAATATCTGAAATTTATCTGCAACCATCTCAATGAAAATATGCTAAATAATTAATCCAGTTTATTATTTAAACAGGTGAATCATCATAGTAAATAAACATCTTGCCAATGTGTTTCTAAATATAAAGTATCCCTAGTTATCATTGGTTCAGCTTATAGCAAAGCTTTCATTGGCTGATTCTGATTGTGTCCTAAAATAATCTTTTAATGTTGGTGTTAATAAAAACAAAAATGCTGTCATAGAACACCGAAGAATATATGAATATAAATCCTTGGAATACAAATAGGCCACTCAACCCCTCAAGCCTGCTCTGCTGTTCAATAAGATGATGACTTATCTGATTACTCCATATATTACTGCCTACCCCGATAGCTTTACACTTCCTTGTTTGTCGCAAATCTAATCAATTGCTGCTTTAACAATATTTAAAGTCACTGCTTCCATCATCTTTTAAGGAAGAGACAGACCTAGGGGAGCAGGTGCACAATTCCTGGAAAGTTGCATCACAGGTAGACGGGGTGGTAAAGAAGGAATTCGGCACACTGGCCTTCATTGCTCAGATCATTGAGTGTAGGAGTTAGGATGTTATGTTAAAGTTGAACAGGACATTAGGTCACTTTTGGAGTACTGTGTACAGTCTGGTCACCCTGCTATCAGAAAGATATTATTCAATTGAAGGTGCAGAAAATATTTACAAGGATGCTACTGGAGCTGGAGGGTTTGATGTCTCAGGAGAGGCTGGATAAGCAGGGACTTTTTTCATTGGAGTGTAGGAAGTTGAGGGGTTACCTTATTGAGGTTTATAAAATCAGGAGAGGTATAGATAAGGTGAATGACAAAGGTCTTTGCTTTCAGGAGTTCAAAACTAGTGGGCATAATTTTAAGGTGAGAAGAGAAAGATTTAAAAGGGACTGAAGGGCAATTTTTTTCACACAGAGTGGTTTGCGTGTGGAATGAACTGCCAGAGGAAGTGGTAGATGCAAGAACACATACGGCATTTAAAAGACATTTGGGGAAGTACATGAATAGGAAAGGTTTAGAGGGGTATGGGCCAAATCAAGGTAAATGGGACGAGTTTATTTTGGGAAACCAGGTTGGTATAGGCGAGTTGGACTGCAGGGTCTGTTTTCGTCCTATATGACTCTATAACCTTCTGTGTGAGGCATTATCAAAAGCACTCAGAAAATCCAAATACCCACACCCACTTATTCGCCTTTACCTATGGTACTCAAAAAGACTCCCAACAATTTTGTCAAATACTTCCCTACTACTGATATCAAATTAAGAGGTCTATAATTCTCCATTTTCTCTCACCTCTTTTTAAATTGTGCGGTAACATTTGATAGCTGCCAGTCCACAAAATCATCACCAGAAACTTTAGAATCTTGAAAGATAACTACAAATGCATGCACTATCTCGACAGCTAATTTCTACACTATTGTAGGAAAATATTCACCTTGTCCAGGAGATTTAACAATCCTCATTCCAGATAAGTTTTCACATATTACCTATTCACTATTTTTTAAGCTCTTCACTTGCAAGAGTCCCTTGGTTCTTAGTATTTCAGAAAATTTTCCATATCTTTTGTGAAGACAGATGGAAAATAACTGTCTAATTTCTCCATTATGTTTTGTTCTCCATTATAAGTTTTCATATCTCCTCCTGTAGTGAACACATATTTGTCCTTGTTAATCTTTTCCATTGCACATATCTTTTACAGTCCACCTTTATGTTTCTCACTAGCTTGTATTCATTGAGTCTTATCCTTCTATTTATTAGTTGTTTGATCATCACTTGCTGGATTTTAAATTGCTTGCAATCCTCGGGTTGCCACTTTTTTTTCTGGCAGCCTTAAAAGTTACTTCCTTTGATCTAGTGCACTATTTAACTTCTTTTGTCAGTCGTGGTTAATTCATTTCTCTTATTGGTTTTCTTAGAACAATGTATATTTGCTTTAGACCAGGCATCCCCAAATTCAGGTCTTGAGCTGAAATGTTAAGAGTTTCAAGATCTAAAGCAACATAGTTACCATAGAATTCCCTGCTTCAACTCCCCCATCCCAGGCTCCCACTAATCCTCATCCACTTAACCCAACCCAAAGCTGCCTGCTCTCACAGCTCACATTGAGGGGTCATGACAAATTTGATCTCTGAAGATGAAGTCATAGTGAAAAAACCTTTGAGAAATACTTCTATAGACCATGTAATATTTCTTTAAATACTAGCTATTGTCTGTCTACCATTAAATGTTTTAATGTATTTTCTTCATCTGTCATAGGCATAGTCATACCATCACAGTTTCCCTGTTCATATTTTTGACCCTTGTTTCAGGTTAAACTGTATCACTTTCAAAATGAATGTAACATCATATAATATTATGGTCACTATTTCCCAATGGCTCCTTTACAGATGTTTATTAGTTAGCCCTTTGTAATTACATATGATAAATCTAAAAAAGTCCAATCTCTAGTTAGTTCTTAAATGTACAGTTCCAAAATCCCATCTTGTACACATTGGAGGAATTCATGCTTCACAGCATTAGCAGTGCTTAGGTTTAGCCAGTCTATATGTAAATTAAAGTCACCCATTATTAATGTAATATATATGTTACATTCACATCTAATTCTCTTATTTATGCCATGTCCAACATTTCCACTAATGTTTGGTGGCCTATAAACAGCTTCCAGCAACATTTGCTGCCTTTTTCTGTATCTTAGCTCCACCCAGACTAATTCTACATCATGATACTTCAGTCTAAAATCCTTTTTCATTAGTATTCCATATTCTTTCTGTTTTTCCTATCCTTCATAAATGGTGAATATCCTTGAATATTCAGTTCCCAGTCTTGGTCATCTAGGAGCTATGTTACTAAAAGAGCAATTAAATCATACACATTTTCCTTTCTCTTTCTACCATCACATCATCAACATTTTTGCAGATGCTGTGTGTCACCAGGTCGAGTGCCTTTAAAATTTGTCTTTTGAATATTTTCAACATTCTGATCCAATTTGATTGTTGCCTTAACTTCATCTATCTTCTGATTTCACTTACTACTTCCTATTATTAGTTTTGCTTCCTCCTAATCTGAGCTTCTGAAGAACAGCTTAATTGTGAGTCTCCTGGCCTCATTTTAAGATTCCAATAGATATCCCATGTCCTGAAAACTGTTTACTCTGGTACTACCTCCATTATATTTGAATGTAGTCAAGTTGAAGGTGAGTTGTTATCAGGTTTGAGATTTAAGTTCCAAAATCTAACTCCACTCTAATTTGCTCATTTTACGGGTTATGAGACTGATAAAAGAGCCTGTGTTGATGCATTTTGGATGATGTAGACTTGATCAGGTAGAAGTTGAGAGCAGTTGTCACCTTGACAGCCACTGAAAAAGCTGTCTTTTCTAAGCTGTGTGACTGGATCCTTTCGAAGGTGATGTCTAGTTTATTGATCACCTCTTTGAAGAATTACAAATGCCTTAGATCTAGCTTTTAACTGAGGCAGTAGAAAGAAAATTTTCCCTGAAATCAGTAGATAGGATCTTCAATAGCCTCTTTGCAGTCTCTGATCTATCTCTGTTGTGTTCAGGCCAAGAACAAAGTAACTACAGTCCCATTGCAGTCTTTCTGTGGGAAGATCACAAAGCTCCTCTAACCTCCCTGTGAAGATACAGCAATGCTCTCTCCTAAAGATCAGCCAGTTTGCAAAACTCCTCCAAGAGCACAACACAATACTTCTAAAACCTTTCCAAGAGCAAAAGTAAAGAGACACAGCATGTCATCTGCAAGTTGGATTGCTGACCTTCTACATAGCCAATTTTTTCAGTCTTAAGTGGCAATCCAGATTGAATTTCTCGTATTCCATTATCCTTTACGTGATATTATGTTCCAAGTATCTGGAAAAATGTGTAAGCAATTAAAAAGTGCTGAACTACGACAGGGTCCTGCAAGAAGAGGTGTACAGCTACATTTGTAATAGACATTCCATGACAAGATACTCAATGATTAATGCTGCACTACATACTTGTGTATAAGTACACAGTTAATGAGTAAGGAGATCAGGTAAGAACAAAGAAAGACAGTACTATCCTTGAGCTTGAGATGTCTGAAAAGTTCTTTCCTCACTGTTGTTCTGAATTAGTTAATCCCCATTCTCCAATCTGCATGTATCACCATTATTTTTAACTTGTGGCTTAACCTACAAGCAGATGGGCAATAGTTAGCAAAACAGACTTGGACCACCTAAGTGGCAGTAGCATCAGCCATCTTATGAAAGTCAATGAATTTGTGTCACATAATGTTGGCAGCATGCTTGTTGTTTGTTGCATGCCACTCGTTACTGATCCTCCAGTTATATGCATTTTCATATGACAGCAAAATACAGGATCCTGCTGTGAAATATGGTCATGTTTTACATTGTGTCACAAAACTCAAACTTCACTAGTTTCAGGGCTTCAGCAAGGACCTCATTTATTGGTAAGTTCTGGGAGTCCTGATGCATGCATAAAGCAGCAGCATGACAGCCTGCACATGCTCAGTGCCATTTTTAAAAGCGAACATTTAAAGGGCTCAGCCATCCAGAGTGAGATTGTGAAGCATGCAAAGAGAGCCCACAAACCTAAGACTGGTATGAAAACCTGAGAATATGTTGAAACTTGGGCTCAGCAAAAGCCCTGGGGATTCAAAGGAAGCCTGTGAACAATTAAGAATTCGGCGTGACGTAAAGAAAGCCCACAAGTAATATTTGCTCAGTGCAGCTGAGAAATAGTGGAGCACAGTAGAAGCCAAAGAGTAATATCAGCGTAAGTTCCACATGGTAGGCTGCTCTGGAAGATTACATCGCATGGAATCCACAAGGAGCTGGCAAATTGGATACATAATTGGCTTAACGGTAGGAAGCAGATGCTAATAGTGGAAGGTTGCTTGTTGGACTGGAGGCTTGTGATTAGTGGAGTGCTTCAGAGGTTGGTGCTGGACCCATTGCTGTTTGTTGTCGAAGTCAACGATTTGGATGAGAATGTCCAAGGCATGATTAGTAAGTTTGCAGATGACACTAAAATAGGTGGTCGCATGGAAAGTGAGGAATGTTCTCAGACATTTCAGCAGGACTCGATCAACTGGGGAAGTGGGCCGAGAAATGACAAATGGCATTTAATATGGATAAATGTGAGATCTTGCATTTTGTTAAATCAAACCAAGGTAGGAGTTTCGTGGTGAATGGTAGGGCCTTAAGGAGTGTAGTGAAACAGAGGGACCTTGGAGTTCAGGTGCACGGTTCTCTGAAAGTAGAGTCACAATTACTCAGGACAGTGAAGAAGGCTTTTGGCACACTTATCTTCATCAGTCTGGAAATTGAGTATCGAAGTTGAGGAGTTATATTTGCAGTTATACAGGATATTGGTGAGGCCGCACTTGGAGTATTGTGTTCAGTTCTGGTCACCTTGCTATAGGAAGGATGTTATTAAATGGAAAGAGTGCAAAACAAATTTGCAAGGATTTTGCCAGGACTCAACAGTCTGAGCTATAGAGAGAGAATAGAGACTAATGGGGGATCTTATAGAAGTGTATAAGATCATGAGAGGCATGGATAGGTTGAAAACACTCAGTCTTTTTTCCCAGGGTTGGGGAATTGAGAACTAGAGGAGAACATCAGTTTAAGGTTAGAGGGGAAAGAATAAAAGGGGCAATGTTTTTTACACAGAGGGCGGTACGCTTAAGGAATGTGCTGCCAGCGGAAGTGGTTGAGGCGGATACAATTGCAAAATTTAAAAGATCTTTGGACAAATACATGGATAGGGAAGGTTTAGAAGGATATGGGACAAGTGCAGGGAAATGGGGTTAGCGTGGATGGACATTTTGGTCGGCATGAACCAGTTTGGGCCAAAGGACCTGTCTCCATACTGTAGCACTCTATGACTCTGTGAACCAATAAAAGCCAAATGATAATATCAGTTTGTTGAAGATAACTATCTACAGACAAGTTGGAATTGTTCTCATTGTCATGGGTCAGACCAAACCTCCTTCAAAATATATTAAGAAGATAGCCTAGATCATAACTTTTTCTTATTGTAAAGCATAAAAGTGGATAAATCCTCATGGCCTCATCAGGTGTAGTACCTCATCAGGTGTACCCTAGAACTCTGTGGGAATCTAGGGAAGTGATTGCTGGGCCTCTTGCTATGATATTTGTACCATCGATAGTCACAGATGAGGTGCCAGAAGACTAGAGGTTGGTTAATGTGGTGCCACTGTTTAAGAGAAGTGGTAAGGACAAGTCTGGGAACTATAGGCCAGTGAGCCTGATGTCAGTAGTGGGCATGTTGTGGAGGGAATGCTGAGGGACAGGATATATATGTATTTGGAAAGGCAAGGACTGATTAGGAATAATGAACATGGTTTTATGCGCGGGAAATTGTGTCTCACAAACTTGATTGAGTTTTTTGAAGAAGTAACAAAGAAGATTAATGAGGGAGAGCAGTAGATGTGATCTATATGGACTTCAGTAAGGCATTCGACAAGGTTCCCCCTGGGAGACTGGTTAGCAAGGTTAGATCACATGAAATACAGGAGAACTAGCCACTTGGATAGAGAACTGGCTCGAAGGTAGAAGACAGAAAGTGGTGGTGGAGGGTTGTTTTTCAGACTGGAGGCCTGTGATCAGTGGAGTGCCACAAGAATCGGTGCTGGGTCCCCTATTTTTTGTCATTTATATAAATGATTCGGATGTGAGAATAAGAGGTATAGTTAGGAAGTTTGCTGATGACACCAAAATTGGAGGCGTAGTGGACAGCGAAGATGGTTACCTCAGATTACAACGGGATCTGGATCAGATGGGAAATGGGCTGAGAAGTGGCAGAGGGAGTTTAATCAGATAAATGTGAGGTGCTGCATTTTGGGAAAGCAAATCTTAGCAGAACTTATACAGGGGAGTGTTGCTGAGCAAAGAAACCTTGGAGTGCAGGTTCATAGCTCCTTGAAAGTGGAAACACAGGTAGTTAGGATAGTGAAGAAGGCGTAGGATATGTTCTCCTTTATTGTTCAGAGTATTGAGTACAGGAATTGAGAGGTCATGTTGCGGCTGTACAGCACATTGTTTAGGCCACTTGGAATATTGCGTGCAATTCTGGTTTCATTCCTATCAGAAAAATGTTGTGAAACTTGAAAGGGTTCAGAAAAGATTTCAAGGATGTTGCCAGAGTTGGAGGATTTGAGCTATAGGGAGAGGCTGAACAGGCTGGGGCTGTTTTCCCTGGAGCATCAGAGGCTGAGGGGTGACCTTATATAGGTTTACAAAATCATGAGGGGCATGGATTGGGTAAATTGACAAAGTCTTTTCCCTGGGGTGGTGGAGTCCAGAATTAGAGGGCACAGGTTTTAGGGTGAGAGGGGAAAGATATAAAAGAGAGCTAAGGGGCAACAATTTCAGGTAGAGGGTGGTACCTGTATGGAATGAGCTGCCACAGGAAGTGGTGGAGGCTAGTAAAATTGCAACATTTAAAAGGCATCTGGATGGGTGTATGAATAGGAGGGGTTTGAAGGGATATGCGGTGGGTGCTGGCAGATGGGCATGGAAGGGTTGGACTGAAGGGTCTGTTTCTGTGCTGTATATTTCTATGACTCTAAGCTGTTACTGTATTGACTTTGAGCAGACTGCTTGGACCCTCTGACTCAACTTTCTTCTTAATTAAAAGGACAAAATACATCTCTTAAAGCCATTGTATCATCATGATGTGAGTAGGAGCTGATGTGCTGTTTTCCAGAATTCAGTGGAGCACAATCCCAGAAAAGGAATGTGCCAGGACATGAGCAGCTATTGAGCAACCCATGATGAAACAGCTTTTTAAGGGAGTTGCAAAGCTATGTCTTTGAAAATAAAGAATGGAAATCTCTTGTGAAGTGTTGATAAGATTTGCTGACCCATCGTATTACTGTGGACATTGTTGAGAAGTCCATGTTATGACCGCATTTTATAATTGATATTTTCTGAGGGGTGTTCAATCACAGTTTATCTGATACCTCCTTAATGAGAACATAAATTGTATTTATATTTATTATAGATTGTATTACTGTTCTAACTTCATTTGGTTTATTTTTGATTGTTTAAAAAACATGATCTTGTGGCTTTATTTTCTTATTAAGTGTCTGGGTATTTTGTCTGTTTTGTCTATTTGCATGATTTTGTCTATTTTTAAAAAAACATTTACTGGTCTCTTGCCAGACTATAACATAAATTTGGCAGTCCAGTGTAGAGTCATTACAACTGGAAAAATACATGAACTGTTATGCAGATAATATTTATTCTTACTTTGTAATATTGCTCCAAAATTGAACGATGTGTTTAAAATGTTTTGAACATACATTTGAAGAACACAAGGCCAACAAATTTCTCCTTCACCCATTCTTAGGTGTGACACACCAGTGCACCTTCCATTTCAGGTTCTCCGGCCTTTAGCTTGAAAAGGAATCCTCCTCTGACAGGCCTCTTGTGGAAGCGTATGCAAAGTTATTTCCTAGAATGAAACTCAATTATCTTGCTACACCCATCTCTCCCCGTTTTGTTGTACGAGAACAACATTAAGAATGAACGTCAGCAATTTAACTCGGAGAAGGTAAGGACTGCTGATGCTGGAGACAGAGTCAAGAGTGTGGTGCTGGAAAAGCACAGCAAGTCAGACAGCATCCGAGGAGCAGGAGAATCGATGTTTCGTGCATAAGCCCTTCGTCAGGAATGAGGTTTGTGGGTCGGGGCTGAGAGATAAATGGGAGGCGGGTGGGATTGGGGGAAAGGTAGCTGGGAAAGCGATAGGTGGATGAAGGTGAGGGAGAAGGTGATAGGTCAGAGGGGAAATGATGGACGAGTCCAGAGGATGGTGTCAAGTTGGAGGCTTGCGACTGGGCTATCTTGCCCCCTTGATCCTCATATATTTCCAATGCATGACCCCACAATGTCACAACATGCCAGGAGAAATTACATTAAGGGCAGAATTTTCCCAATCCCACCATGACGGGCTTAGAAGTGGAAAGGGAGTGGGAAACTAGTGGGGTGCAGTTTCATTGTGCCCCCACCCCCATGCATTCTCTTTGACAGGAAAATTCTGCAGAGGCAAGCTGGAACATGGATTATCTGCACACACAATTGAGATGGGCAACCAACTTAAATAATTAAGGCTCTAGTTAAGGGCAACTCAGAAGGCCCACTGATAGTTTATTGCTAGTGAAGTGGCCTATGCAACATTAAGACGTTGTCAGCCCAGTGGAGGAGGCCTCTATGTGACAGGCTGTGGGGTTGCAAAGAGAACCTCAGGTTCCATTTTCTAAGAAGGGGCTGGTGACTTGTACAAAAGCACCACCAAAGATTTTCTTCACCTGCTCCAAGGAGATTGTGTGCTTACACACTTGTGAATTTATATTTTAAATGTATGTCTCAGGGGGCACATCCACTTCAAGTCACAAGCTGTATTACCTATCTGTTCAGCAGCGCTAAAAACTGCTCAAGAATCACAGGGCTGGCAGTAAAGGAGCCTGTCAGCTGAACAGGATGAGATAGCAGGGGCAGAGTTGCTTAATTAGATTCCTTCCTCTGAAACAGCGACATCCCTGGTATGGCTCCCAACAAGTGCACACACTCAATTTTGGTCCTTACAACAGAATCCCAAAGCCTATGAGAAAATAAACCCTATTCGACTGTTAGTGATTTTCACCCTTGTGAAATATCTTGTGAACTTGTCTGGAAGGGGTGAAGTCAGAAAATTGTGCTGCTGAGCCCAATAATCCATGCCCTTGTGAAGCAGTCTAGAATGAGAGGTCATAGTTTTTGGCTAAGGGGCGACAGAGATGAGGAGAAATTACATTTTGATATGATTTGATTTATTATTGTCACATGTACTAAGATACAGTGCAAAGTATTGTTTTGCATGATATCCAGACGGATCGTACCTTAAATCAGTACACCAGGGTAATAGAACAGAATGCAGAATATAGTGTTACAGCTACAGAGAATGTGCAGAGAAAGAAAAACACCACGATATGAGAGATCTGTTCATAAATCTGATAAAGACAGGGAAGAAGCTGTTCTTGAATCTGTGGTGGATATTTGGACACTGAACAAGTTTAAGAAAGAGATTAACAGGCTTTTAATTAGTAATGGGTTAAAAGGGTTATGCGGAGCAGGCAAGAAAGTGGAGTTGAGGGTGAGAGGCGAACAGCCATAATCGTATTGAATGACGCAGCAGACTTGAGGAGCCTACTTGAACTGCCTACTCCTGTTCCTAGTTCTTATGTTCTAATCAACCAACAACATTTTCTGCTCATGACTGAGCATGGAGTGAGTGCAATAATGTTCAAAATTGTTGATGTGAAAATGTCACTGGAGTCACAGGATCGAACTTTTGGTAGTTTACACTGCAAATGTACAGCAAGTAACAATGTTGGTTATGAAAGAAACAAAAACAGAAATTATTGGAGAAACCCAAAAGGTTTGGCAGCATCTGTCGAGAGAAAACAGAGTCGACATTTTGATTCCAGTGACCCTGCCTCTGGACTGAAAGCAGTTATAATTATTTTTCCACTGTAAAAAACTCAGTTACTTTACCATTACTGAATTTACAGTCTTGAACTTATTCAAATATCTGAATATTCAGGTATCAAGTTAAAAACAGCACTTTGATTATGTATCAGAAAATGACAAGTTACTCTGTGTACAATATGGTGTATTGCTTTCATGAAAGGACCTACAGTGGCAGGAGTGAACGATTCACTTTGCTGGGAGCTTTACCATCTGGGCATTCACATAAACTCTGTCCTACAGAATATTTTGCAATGTAACAAGGAGCTCAATTTAACAAGTTTCAGAAAATATGTCAGCTACATTGATTAGTGTCCTGACGCATATACCACAATTAGTGAAGATACAGAGAAGGTGCTGTTGCCTAACAATCCTCAACACTGGTGCCCCACAAGCCTGTGTACTCCCTTACACTCATGACTGTGTGGCAAATTTCAGCCGAACTCCAAATTCGCTGACGACATCACCATTGTAGTCTGGATATCAAACAATGACAAGGCAGAATACAGGAAAGAGATGGAGTGCTTGGTGGCGTGATGCAAAGATAACAATCTCTCCCTCAACATCAGCAAATTTAAAGACCTGATGATCTTCTGGAAGCAAGGAGGGCACACCGCTATCTACATCAATGGGGCTAAGGTGGAGATGGTCAAGAATGTCAAGTTCCTAGGAATGATGATCACCAACAATCTGTTCTTGACCACCCACATTAATGCAAGTGAAGAAGGCACAACAATGCCTCTTCTTCCTCTGGAAGCTAAGGAAATTCAGCATGTTCATAAGGACTCTCACCAACTTTTATAGATGCACTATAAGAAAGCATTCTGTCTGGTTGCATCATTGCTTGGTACAGCAACTGCTCAGCACAGAACTGTAAGAAACTACAAGTTGTAAACACAGCCCAATCCATTATGCAAGCCAATCTCCCATTCATTGCCTCTAAAAAGGCAGCCAACATCACCCCTCCCACCCTGGTTATAATCTCTTTCAACCTCTTCCATCAGGCAGAAGATACAGAAGCTTGAACACATTTACCAACAGTTTCAAGAACAGCTTCTTCCCGGCTGCTTTTAGACTACCGAATGGATCTCTCGGATTTCTAATCTAATGTTGAACTTGCTTTTTGTATGCCTTCTTTGCAGCCATAACTTTGTATCTCTCGATCTGTTCAATCACTCTATGATCTTTGTATGTTATGATCTGTCTGCATTACACGCAAAACTAAACTTTTTACAGTAACTAGGTACATGTGACAATATTAAATCAAATAAAAAAAGTAATGTATACACAAAGTATACATTAAGAACATGAAAGTGTCTTTTGTTAGTATCAGCCTAAGCAGGAAGATTTAATCTCATGAGATTGAAATGAATCATTAAACTGATTGGGATCAGTTGTCATTGGGTGTACCACACATTTCCATAGGAAAAGCTAAACAATCCTAAAATTACCCATGAAGGAAATATCTTTAAATATTGACCTATTATTGACCCCAAGCATGGACATTACCAACATCACAGACATTGATTCTCAGCACCACAGACGTCATTTTTAGCAAACTCAGTGTTATCATAATAAAGAAATATTGCCACAAGCTTCATTTTTACCACATTTAAAATTTGCTCGTTAGTGAATTGCAGTAAGGAATTGCACAAAGCTTGCTGAAATATTATGGCAATCTGAAGAAGCAAGACGGGGAAATGGTTCAATAGCTCATATTAACTGAAAGGTTGAAGGTTCTTCCCCGCCATTTTAAAAATGTTCAATGTTCATAAAAAGGAGACACTGGAGCTGGATCTAGGTCCAAATCACAACCTCACCCCAGGATCACTAACGACATATTGTACTCCCTGGCCAAACAGATTTTGAAGCCCAAAAACTTCAATTCATCCACATTTTAGCAAAAACAATATTTCTTCATGATAATTTGAATTATTTCCTAGATAAGATCACAAAAAGTTCAAATTTAATAATATTGATGCAAAATATTTGCTGTGCATTATCTTTGGGAAAATAAGAGCTTTGACATGTTAATAAGTTGAGACATGATATCAACTAACAATCGGAAAATGTGTATTGAAGTTCCATGCACTTTCTACTTTCCATCAGATAGCATTAGACATTCACAAATATTGTATAACAGGTGCCTGTTTTGGAATTTCAAGAAGGTTCAAACTGCTGAGCATGTTATGAAGTACTGATGCATTCCATAAACAAATACCTCACTGATGATAAGCCTTCATTCGTCATATTAGGAAGAAAATTGAGTAAATGGAATTTTCTGTTTGCTGCAGTTCTCGTGCTGCTGAAATGAAGCCAGGAGTTTATGTACAATGAGCCAGAACAATTGGCTCAGAGTAGGTAACGATATTAGTACTATTTCTAATTTACACTAAGATTTGGAATAAAGTTGAATGTTTTTATGCAAATTAATCATTTTGGGCAGACCAAAGGCTGTGTTTTACCAAGCTGATGGCAGGACCAGTTGGTAGTCATAGATGCATACAGCATAGAAACAGACCTTTCTGTCCAACTCATCCATGCCAGCTAAACTTCCCAACCTAAACTAGTCCCATTTGCCTGCATTTGGCTCATATCCCTTTAAACCTTTCCTGTTCTTGTGCTATTCAAAATATCTTTTAAATTTGCAACGGTACCTATATCTACCTCTGGCAATTCATTCCACATACAAACCACCCTCTGTGTGAAAAAGTTGTGCCTCAGGTCCCTTCTAAATCTATCTACTCTCACCTTAAAATTATGCCCTCTAATTTTAAATTCCCCTACCCTGGGGAAAATACTTTTTCCTTGCACCTTATCAATGCCCCTCGTGATTTTATAAACCTCTTTAAGGACCCCCCCGAGCCTCCTACGCTCCAGTGAATTAGTTCCAGCCTATCTAGTCTCTCCTTATAACTCAAACCCTTCAGTCCTGGTAAATCTTTTCTGCACCGTCTTGAATTATATCCTTCCTATAGCCGGGCACCCAGAATCATTCCAAAAATAATTTCACCAACGTCCTGTACAGCCGCAACATAACATTCCAACACCTATACTTAATGGTCTGTCCAATGAAGGCAAGCATGCCAAATGCCTTCTTCACCCCCCTGGCTTCCTCTGATGCAACTTTCAAAGAAATTTTCACCTGTTTATCTCAATGTCCATCAATAGGAATAGTCCATAGCGCAGAGATCTCTGCATCCCATAGCTTCTCAGATGAATATCCTTTGCACCCCTGTATTCCAAGGTGCACTCCAGAAGGAGGTTCACAATGATATGTTCCCCACCACAGCCACCTCAAAGGTGGGGTTCGGAGATGTTGAGTCTCTGGGTGTGCAGAAAGGATCTCACAAACAGCTCAAGCTACATTTCGGTGCTTGTTTGGAAGATCAGCCAATATTGCATTCTACCAACTGACTTTGACAGTCTTTTCAAGGCATCATCCGACAGCATCTATCATCTTCTTTTCCTGTGGGAGCTAGAAGATAGTGCATGCAGAGTGCACTCTAATGAATGTGTGGTCAGAGCAGGTATTTTTCTGCATAATCTGTTTGTTACCGCTTCCACAATTTCCTGTGTGCAAATGGCATTGTTCTTTGGCTAGACCTTGAAAACATGGCCAACCTCACCACATTGTTGTATTCACTTTCCTTGTGCCGGTTGGCTGTCCAACTTGCACTTTCTGCAGAAGGTTACCCGTAGTTAAAAGCCATATGCTCATATTTGCATGTGTATTTCCAGCTCTTTTCTGGACTTTGCTAAATACTCTTTATTCATTATGATAACAAAGCTGAAGGGAGAGTGGGCGGCAGTTTGTTTTACATTTTCTCATGGTTACTTTAACCTGCTGTGTCAAAGTTTACTGGTCCAAGTCACAAAAGGGTTTTGACCTTCCTGCTATCTCCAGCTATCTTGAAGTATTCATGAAGTACAACAAGCACATTAAATATAATTTTTTTTAAAGAAACCCAAAGAACTATGGATGCTGGAAATCAGAAACAGAAATTGCTGGAGAAACTCAGTAGATCTGGCAGCATCTGTAGAGAAAGCAGAGTTAAAGTTTCGGGTCCAGTGACCCTTCTTCAAAATGGTCCATTTAAGTAACTCTATGCCTGGAAGCACAACTCTGAATTTTAAAACAGCGCTCTCTAACTTTTAACTGATTCACCAGAGGAAAGATCTTTTCCCCATCCGCCTTGTCTCACCCAGTCAAGATTTTGTACCTTTCACGTCACTGCATACTGTTCTAAATGCCAATGGAAATATGCCCAGCCTCTCCAACCTATCCTTGTAAGACAATTTCAGATATCAACGTAATAAATGCCCTCTGAACCATCTCCAATACATTTACATCCTATCTGAAACAACGGAAATTCTGTTCAACTGTATTCAAAATGTGGTCTAGCCAATGGCCTGTATAACTGAAACATAACTTCTTCATGTTTATGTTCAATTCTTCTCATAATAAGGATAGCAGCCTATTAGCCTTCTTGATTACATCCTGCACATACATACCAACTTTCTGTGACTCATGCATTAGAATACCTAAATCTCTACTGTACCACAGAATTCCATCAGCATTCTCCATTTCAGTCTCACTGTGTCAGACTTTTGCCCACTCATTAAAACTATGTATTTCTGGGGCAACTTCCTTCCACACAGATGCTGTCCTTCCTATTTTTGTGTTGTGATTTTAGGTATCATGCCTTCACTTTAAGATATTGATTTTAAAGTACAAAAAAGTTGACAATCAGCACTGAACCCTGCAGGTCAGCATTCATCTCATCCCACTAAACAGCCAAAGACCTGGCCAAAGCCAAACTGTCTGTTTTCTGTCAGCCAACCAATCTTCTATCTATGTTAATATGTTTCACCCACGATGTTTTATTTTCCATAATTCCCTTTGATGTTGCTCCTTATCAAATAACTTCTGGAAATCCATGTAGAGTATGGCATCTGACTCTCAATCATCCACATTTCATGTTCTTCCTACAAAGAACTCCAATAAATTGGTTAAACCTAACTTTCCTTTCACAAAACCATTTTAATTATTCATGGTTACGCGGACTATTTTAAATATAATGTTCTAATCTCTTAAATGATAGATTCTAACATCTTCACCATGAGCTAGTGGCTTATGGTTTCCTGTCTCTGTCTCCTTCCCCTCCTGAATAGAGGCGTTATATTTGTTACTTTCTAATTTATTTCACCATTTCCTTTTATCTACAACTTGCCTCCCATTCTCTCTATAAATGACTAATACTCAACTTTATTTACTCTTTTACTTTTCAAATACCTGTTCAACCTTTCCTGAATTGAAAGAATTTTGGAAGATTAACACCAATACATCCTTTAACCACCTCTTTTAAAGGCCCTGGAATTAAGTTTATCTTGACTCAGAGACTTGTCAGTGCTGTTTGCTCAGTACCTGCTTCCCTCATGATTGTAATTTCACGAATTTCCTCTCCTCCTTCCACCCCGTGTAATGTTTTTTGTATACCCAATAGTGAAGACAGAATCGAAATATTTGTTTGTTTATTTCACCATTTCCTTTTATCTACAACTTGCCTCCCATTCTCTCTATAAATGACTAATACTCAACTTTATTTACTCTTTTACTTTTCAAATACCTGTTCAAACTTTTGCTATCCATTTCACATTTCTAACTAACTTCCCCTCACTCTAATTTCTTTCTCCTGATTAAACTTTTACTCATTCAGTCATTCTTTATGCACTGACCAGACATTTGGCCTACCATTCACCTTTGTGCAGTTATATGCTTTTTCTGTAAGTTTGATGTTTTCCTTAACTTATTCTTTAGTTAACCGTAGATGGTGGATCCTCTCTTTATAAGTTTTCTTTATAGTGGGAATGTTACTGAGTATTCTGAAATACTCTGCTTAGAAGTCTGGCACTGTCTCTATTGATCTATCCTTTAGCCTAATAAGCCAGTTCACTTTCAATAGCTCAATACCATGCCTACATACTTACCCTTATTTAAAATACTGGACTTAGCCCCAGGCTTTTCCCTTTCAAACTGGATGTAAAATTCATTCATCCTGTGGTTGAATGTACCTCAACTTTGAGGTAATTAATCAATCGTTGCACATACACTACATCATTAATCTTGTCACATTATACAATACTAAATGTAATAAAACTTGTTTCTGGTTAGTTTAAAAATGTGACACTCTAAGAAACTAACTCAAAAACATTCATGAACTCCTCATACTCGACTATTACTGCCAACTCCACCTTACAAGGGAGATCGGTTCATGTAGTAATGAAGGGGCTTTCCCATTAATAGAGAAGTAGGTAGACAAGCATTCCACCCTACTGTACTTTTTGGAATTTCAGAACCTTATTTTAAAAGAGACTTTTTAGAGCAACAACTTTAATGTCTTTCATTTCAAAAATTTTAATTGTCAAAGTTTATGATGGATCTTCGTCAACAGTAAAGAAAAACAACTTAAGCCATCAATTTCATGAAGCCTCTTGTGTTAATGTTATAGCTGGCAAAAGATGAACCTGTATGCAGTTTTCTTGCTCACCTACCTGTCAGCAGAGAAAACAGTTCACATGTTTAAAGATGTGTGGCCAGAGCTATTAGGAAAACTAAACTGCTAACAGAACAAAAGAACTGTCTGAACAAATAATGAAAGCTAACCCTTAAATTCACCAACCCTCTGTGCTTTCAAAATGGAGTCTTATTTAATAAAGATTGCCAATATCATAACCCTCTCTTCAACTTATAGTCCTTTCAAGCATGGCTTCCCACTTGGAAACAGTGAATTTATCAATCCATCTGGTGTGACAGATTCAAAATGTTTAATGATAGGATTGAGCATCTTTTGCTTGTGAGCTGCAAATCTCAATCATTTTCATTTAAATAGAGGTTAAACACCCAGCAGAAGAGATGCCCTCTGTCACTCACCTGTCTTCAAAGTCAGAGTCTACCTGGGTGCCAATCATATAGCTGTTCATCAACAAAAGGCCTTTGTCATCAATAACTGGTCACTCGTCTACTGGAGAAAGTGAGGTCTGCAGATGCTGGAGATCAGAGATGGAAATGTGTTGCTGGAAAAGCGCAGGTCAGGCAGCATCTAGGGAACAGGAGAATCGACGTTTCGGGCATTAGCCCTTCTTCAGGATTCTGAAGAAGGGCTAATGCCCGAAACGTCGATTCTCCTGTTCCCTAGATGCTGCCTGACCTGCTGCGCTTTTCCAGCAACACATTTCCATCACTCATCTACTGACCAATTAGCTACTTGTCACTAATCAGAGGTCCATTTGTACACAACTCTTTGGCTCCAAATCATTTGCAAACAACACTTCAACCTGTGTTTACAACAAATGTTGAGTGACTTGTTTCAAAACATGCAGCAATGTGCCAGCAATCCATGGTTTTAAAATAGGCCCTTTCACATTTTAATTCACAATTAAAAATACTGAAAAAAAAGACACTCTTTACAGATACTTCGAGGTAGGGAGGATTCAATAGTCTTAAATTACATCCAGGCCAATTAAAGCCTAACTTGGAGGGTGCAGTTCTGACCTTAATGTTCAGAAATGAACCCCTGCAGCTGGAAGGCACATCAATAGGAGAGCATACTGGAGATAGTGATCATAACTCAGATTTAGAAGTTATGGAAAAGGACAATGACAGAGAAGCTTGTGGCAGATGGCAAGAGCTCAATCTGGCAGATTCCCTAGAGGCGTATAAAAAGAGTAGCTGCAGAAATTAGATTAGATTACTTACAGTGTGGAAACAGGCCCTTCGGCCCAACAAGTCCACACCGACCCGCCGAAGCGCAACCCACCCATACCCCTACCCCTACATTTACCCCTAACCTAACACTACGGGCAATTTAGCGTGGCCAATTCACCTGACCTGCACATCTTTTGGATTGTGGGAGGAAACCGGAGCACCCGGAGGAAACCCACGCAGACACAGGGAGAACGTGCAAACTCCACACAGTCAGTCGCCTGAGGCGGGAATTGAACCCGGATCTCTGGCGCTGTGAGGCAGCAGTGCTAACCACTGTGCCACCGTGCCGCCCACCTTCCCTCAGTAATGAAACCCTTGTCATTCTTGTCCTTCCACACCCCTCCCTGAGCAGGTAGAGCACCCACAGTGCCACACCCTTGGCTCTGACTGGCCTCCATAGAGGAACAATTGGTCTCAATCTTCCAAGGCTGAAAATGATTTGCAAGTGAGATGCACCTGAGGAATTCCCTCACTACATGCCTGGACCCTTCTGTCTGACATTCACCCCTCCCCTTTCTTCCTTGCAGGGTGACCATGTCATGAAACATATCAAGCATGAACCTCAGCCTTGTGAATGTACTACTGTGCCACCAGCTACCATTTAAGTTCCAAACTCTGGAACCCTTCAGTGCTCCAGCCTGAAGCACCTCTTGGACACATGTTCTTCCTGACTGCCAGGAACATCTAGGATTTCTCACATAGTGCAGATCATGGGCATGAGGTCCCCAGGCGTACCTCAAGTGAATCAAATATTGAGAATTGCTTTTCTTTTATCCTTAATCCCAGAAATCTTTTGTACATATTCTGAGTCCTCGACCCTGTACAATCTATATGAATAAACTGAGTGAGGGGACTAACTATTGTTGCCAATTTTTCTGATGATACAAGGATAGCTGGAAAAGCAAGCTGTGAGGACACTAAATCTGCAAACATTACAGCTAGCTTACTTGAGTGGGAAGCGGATTCGTAGATGACGTGTTCCTATTTTCATGTCGTTGCCTTCAGTGGAACTTACTTGCTATCAGTCTTCAGGTCAGATTCGGATGCAGCTCCACCTCACCCTCTGAAGGACAAGATGAGCACCAACACGAGCAGCATGAGGAAAAGGATTAGCACCATCTGCAGCAGCCACTTCCTTCCTCTCAGGGCTGGGCACCAAAGATCACATCTAAGCTGTGACCCTGACACAGGCCCTGCAGAGGTCAGCTCTCTCCACAGTTTTCCTTCCTAACCCACTAGTGCAGTACCTCGAGGTGTTTTGTATTTACATACCAGCTTCAACAGAATAAGTTATTATTGTTGTTGATGTGAGAGCACCAGGGCCTCTGAGGCTCCAGTTTTCACAGTAGCTTGTTCTGCTGATAACTGCGGCCTCCTGGAACCAAGACCTTTTTCCCAGTGCAACAGATTGTCAGACAGTGCTCTTTACTGGAAAGCCACCCCCAAACCCCAATGTTGAAATGGATTACGTGGACGAGGAACCAACACCAGTGCTCTGATGAGAACATGATGGGAGAATACAGAGGGTTAAGGAAACTGACATTTGGAATGTCTTCTGAAGTGCACCTTTCTCACCTCTTGAGGACGTGGATCCTCTTTCATTCACATGCATAACTAAGTAGCATGCTCAAGACTGCA
Source organism: Chiloscyllium plagiosum (assembly GCF_037043375.1). Lineage (NCBI taxonomy): Eukaryota > Metazoa > Chordata > Chondrichthyes > Orectolobiformes > Hemiscylliidae > Chiloscyllium > Chiloscyllium plagiosum. Next base: position 14,386,670 of record NW_028270139.1, on the reverse strand, counting down.
TTTCAATCCAAACACTCAGGGTACTGTCTCCAGTTGAAGGTCACTACAGCCCAGCTGCTCACTTCCTCAGCGTCTTTCATCTACTCATGCTTGACTCGAGGTTTTCAACTTTGTCCTCACCTTAGGAAACCTCACTTCAGTCACCCTAACAGGACCTTGAAGAGTCTAAGTCCCAGGAGGATAGCCTTCACAGGTCACTTCTCCATTCTCATGGTTGCTGTAGTCTTAAGAATCCATGCACAGTTCATCTTTCTAATCATTGCCAGGGTCTCTAATTGTAATTTTTCTCTTTGACAGGTTCAGTTTGTCATGCTACCTGCCCTCTCAGATTGGTGTAGTAATGTGGAAATGAGATGCTGATACTGTGGCTCAGTTAGAATGTCCCAGTAAGGCTGTTTCTTTGGTAAATGAGTTTCTCCAAATCACCAAGGAGCCTTCCTGCTACCTGTGGATCAGGTTATGTTGAATTCCAGCTTACAGCTTTAGTTTTCTCACTATTTAATTGGTGGAATGTTTTGTTCATTCAGCACTGGATATAGTTGCAGTAGAGAAGCTAAGGAAGTAGTTATTTGGTTAAGTTAAACAGACCTAGTGCTGAAGCTATAGGCGCTACAAAGCCAAATTTTGGTCAGCTAGGTATAACAAAAAATAACAAACGAGGGGAAAAAAGGTCATGGTGATTTGGGTAGCAGAAAGATGGCATTGTGTGAGATAACACTTCTGGATCAAAGAAAAAGAAAAAAAAGGCATGTTTTGGTCTTAATGATATTATAACACTGTTTTAGTCATGTGGCAGTTTAATGGCCCAAAGTAAATTACTCCAGGACAAAGTAAACCTGTCATGTTATCTGTTTACAACATGTCACTTCAGAAAATATACCTGCACTATTCATTGTATTTCTATTATTATTCAAAAACAGACATTCATTCATGAACGATTACCAATTCTTCACGCTTTTAAATGGCATTTTGTGTATAAAATTGTTAATAACTCTGTTGGCACAATCGGTATAAAATGCTGCATATTCATAAGGAACATTTAATAAAATGTATTTTTCAAATGTACGATTTGCCTGAGGAAGTACAGTTTTAACCCTTTGCAGCCTGCATGAGTTTAGTGCATGACTATTATTCCAAAATTGCCCCAACCAGACTTTTTGGCAGCATAACTGCACACACAAAAAAAAATTCAACTTCTAATTATTCTTCCTGAGGAATTGTTGATATAGAGTAAAATTTCAAAGCGACAGCAGGTAGAGTATGTGGGAGTCCTAAAGTGGATAGCATACCCAAATTGCCAGGGCTTTTTACTTCCATAAAATGTCCCAGAGCCCAAACTAAACGGAGTCAGTTCTGTAATTTGACCAGTGGGCAAGGGTGGCATTTTGGCAGCAGGAATCCAGTAGGCAAGGGATTGGCATGGAAAATGGTCCCTGGCTGTTGGTGGAATAGACAATTGGTTTGGGTGCTTTGTTCATAGGCCATAGGTCAATTGGGAGCCACATTCTCTCAAAGCTGCGAGGCTGCTGCTGGGAGGTTCCACACCGGCCACTCAGCACCAACCACTTGCAGAAGCCACCGCCAGTCACAGACCACAGAGGTCTGCATAGTGGGAGAAAAGAAAATTACAGGGAATGTCGGTCTCGATTCGGGTGACTGGAGGGAAAATTATGAGTAGGGTCCTTCACGATTGGAGTGAAGATGGAAAATTCAGAGACAAAGGAGAATAAGGCTTCATCGTGAAGCTTAGAGAAGCCTTCTCTTGGTCCACAAGAAAATGTAAAGTAATATTTTCAAACTGGGGCATCCTCTGATCTGCAATCCATCTCCTGGCAAGATTGCTGGGGGTGGTGGGGTCGCCCTCACTACACTCCTCTATGTCTTCAACTAAACCTGTTGAACAGATTCTGATGGTGTAATTGGCTTGAATTGTGTTGGTATTGAAAGACCTCGCTTCAATTCTAGAACATAGAAAAATACAGCGCAGTACAGGCCCTTTGGCCCTCGATGTTGCGTCGATCCAAGCCCACCTAACCTACACTAGCCCACTAATCTCCATATGCCTATCCAATGCCTGTTTAAATGCCCATAAAGAGGGAGAGTCCACCACTGCTACTGGCAGGGCATTCCATGAACTCACGACTCGCTGAGTAAAGAAAATTCTGTGGATATACTGCTTAAAGGAACAGATTATAAAAGGGCACAAAATGAAGACAGGGTGATCTGAAAGAGGGCTGATGACTGCTCTTGTTTTAAGTTCCCTCCATCCCAATTTCAGCAATAAATATTGAACAAGCCTGATGCAGTTCTACAGAAAAAAATCTGATATGCAAAAGCAGGTCTACTGCACTAAACAACAAAACTTGTCCTGAACATTTAACCTAAAGGGTTCATTTTTACTCCAAAGTGAGGAGTGAGTGGGGAAATTGAGACTGGAAAACCTGGAAAGAAGAGCTTTCCCTCAGGCACTGCCAAATTTGACCAAAGGATGTTATGAATTTTTTTCCTTAACATTTCCTGACTGCAGCTTGATGGGTTAAGAGGCTCTAAGGATGCTAGGAACTGGAAAATTTTCAAAGAAGTAACAATGCTGGAAATACTTAGCAACTCGGGCAGCATCTGAAGCGAGAACCAGAGTTATTGTTTCATATCAATGGCCTTTAACCTCTCACAAAAGCGCTCAATCTGAAACATTAACTGGGTTTCACACACACACACACACACACACACAGAATGTTTCCAGATTTTAAGAGGCTGGCTTGGTTGCCTGGCAGGTAGGACTTCAGCACCAGGCTATAGGATGGAATAGAGACAGGACAGGCTGGGAGAAATGGGCATCATGGTGGGTCAGTGGTTAGCACTGCTGCCTCACAGCACTAGGGACTCGGGTTCAATTCCAGCTTTGGGCGACTATCTGTATGGAGTTTGTACATTCTCATCGTGTCTGCGTGGGTTTCCTCCCATAATCCAAAGATGTGCAGGTTAGGTGAATTGGCCATGCTAAATTGCCCATAGTGTCCAGGGATGTATAGGTTAGGTGCATTAGTCAGGGGTAAATGTAGAGTAATAGGGGAATGGGTCTGGATGGGATATTCTTCAGAGCGTTGGTGGTGACTTGCTGGGCCAAAGGGCTTGTTTCCACACTGTAGGAATTCTATGAGAGGTGGTACAGGCTGGCTGAAGGGATCAGAAATCTGTGAAAGTGCAGGCTGGAGTGGGATCAGAGTTGTCAGATTTCAAATCTCAGGGAATGGGGGTAGGCAGAGTCAAAAGCTTTTGTGGAGGTGGTCTGGGGGAGACATCAGAAGGGTCAGAGGAGCAAGATGTCAGATTACAGGGAGTTGATAAGGCAGGAATGCAGGATCCAGCAGCTAAGCAGCAAGATACTGACCTCCTGGAATCCATCATCTTCCCCTTCCTAGAGTTGCTGGATTTCTCAACACACTGGAAATTCCAGCCTGTCAGAGTTGTGGATTGGTATGAAGCTTCATTATGGTTAAATTGTAAACCTTCCTCCTAAGAGTTGGCCCACCCCTCATCTCACCTCTGTCAAAACTAGAAGGGGACAGGATGACATGAAATTATACTTTAATTCTTTAGCCTCCCACCCAGTCCAAATCAGCCCTTTTAACCTCGGATTAAAAAGTTCCCATGTCTCTCATAATTCAAACAAGTGTGAAATAAAATTACATCCTCAAAAGGCAGAGTCCAATAGCATTTATCAGTTTTAAGTGCTAAAGATTTCAACGTGGGATGGGCAGTGGGGCAAAGGGGAAAAAAAAGGCTTTTAACAGGGGCTCACAAGTGGGATGTAATGTGGAGGGGGATGGGTATCACCTAAAGGTGACCGGCAACATCACAAACAACTACCTTACTCCACTGTGCCATCTGTTCCAGCTGCTTGATTGGTCCTTAAAAGGGGAAACAGCAATGGGGAATATCCCAGGCTGGAAAGGGTTAATTATGATGGCTGCATTTCAGTTGTTAACTAAATCAGGTTCAATGTTAAAAAGTATGTCATCATTTCCTCGGCGGACTTCAAGCAGCAGAGGGAACTCATTCTTCACAGCTTCTTGCAAATCATTGGTTGTCTTTAAGGGAACTCCGTTTACTTTGACAATAACATCTCCATCCTGGATTCCGCCCCTACAGGTAAGAAAGTGGATAAATATCAAAATAATGATAACGCTAATGTGAAAATTACTTCAGTAGGTACAAGATGTTTTATTGTAAAATATATTCACTGTATATGAAGGTAATTCTGGACAGCAGCATCTCTCCAATCATTATATGCAGTTTCTGCTGCATTACTCCATTGCTGGGCAGAGTTTGTCCTCTGCTTGAACATTATTGTTGTTTCAGTTTGGTCAGTGGGTACCTGGATTGCTCTGGTGTCTGTTACTGATTTAATCCTGTACAACCAGGAGGCTCCCAGAATCAACACTGCACCCAAAAAGAACAACGGACTCCAGGACCTTGATTTTAACACCCAACCACCAGGCCCGACAGACACGGAAAGTTTGATGGATTAAAAGTTAAAATTAGGACTGAGCAACTTAAGCCAGTCACTATCTCTTTACAATTTAAAGAGACACAAATCAGCCTGAAAATAAGGCAGAGGCCTGGCTAATATTCCACAGTAAAATGAACAGAACATTTAAATGGCATCTGAGTGGGTATATGAATAGGAAGGGTTTAGACGGAAACGGACAAGTACTGGCAAATGGGACTAAATTAATTTAGGATATCTGGTCCGCATGGACAAATTGGGCCAAAGAGTCTGATTTCCATGCTGCACAGCTCTATGACTCTAAAACCCATCTGCTGAGATTCCTGGCAGCACATCTGGAATCGATACGATGGGACAAGTGATCTCTTGCTGCCCTCCAATTAGCTGACTTCCCTAGCTCCCTTCTCATTGGTGGCCTTGGCTATATTCGCTCGCTGCACTCACACACTAGCTCGGACCACATGCAGCCCGGAGCCTTTGCCCTGTACTGCATGCTCCGGGCCATTACCTGTCCTCCTACTACCCACCAGCTATCCATGCGTGCTATCATCAAGCAGGAGCCCAAAAAAAAAACTCCACCAATCAAAACCTCCCTATCGCACAGGTTTTCCTCTGACTACTACAGTTCCTTCCTCCGACCTCATTAATATCGAGGCCCATATTTTGATTAAACCTTATGGTCAGATGTCCTGTCACTATCTTTAAAATGTATAAAATTGCTTATAATGTTTCAAATCTTTCATGCAGATTCAACAACATTGTGGAGGTTTGGAATGTTGACAGCTTGATTGTTGCACTGTGATCTTCTTATGACTTCAACATTTAAATTTTGCAATGTTTCTCCTTAAATTATTAATATAATTGGACACTGAAAATAGTTAACATCATTGGTCTGTTGGATAATCTAACTATAGGGTACAATCACTCCTAAATATGCATGCATACATAAAACAATAGTTTCCATCACCTTGTTATAAGAAGCATGTTATTAAACTGGAAAGAGTGCAGAAGAAATTTACAAAGGATGTTGCCAAGACTCAATGATCTGAGTTATATGGAGAGGTTGGACAGGCCAGGACTCTTCTCTTTAGAGTGTAGGAGACTGAGGGGGAATCTTACAGAGGTGTATAAAACAAAGAGGTATGGATAGGGTGAATGCACTCAGTCTTTTTCCCATGGTTGGGGAAATTGATGACATCAATTTAGAAGGGAAAGAATAAAAGGGAACTTGAGGGGCAACTTTTTTTTTAAACACAGGATGGTATGCATATGGAATGATCTGCTAGTGGACGTGGTTGAGGTATATTAACAACATTTAAGAGGTATTTGGACAAATACACCGAAAGGAAAGGTTGAGAAGGATGTGGGCCAAGTGCAGGGAAATGAGGTTAACATGGTGGACATTTTGGTCAGCGTGGACCAGCTTGGGTTTAAGGCCCTGTCTTCATGCTGTCGGACTCTATGAATAGAAGAAAACTATTCAGTCCATCAAGCCCACTCCCTAATAACCCTAGATGCCACTGCCTATCAAGAATCTATCCATCTTGGTCTTAAACTTTCAATAAGCCCACCACTGCCTTCTTGAGATAGAGATCCAATGGTCCACAACCCTTTGAAAGGAGAAAAAGGGTCTCCTCTATCTTGAAAAGGTGATGTCTAATTTTAAAAGAGAGTGTCCCCTGGTCCTGGACTGATCTACAAGAGGAAACATTCCTTCTGTTAGTGTTAGAAATGTGGGGCCTTTTAAGGGTGAAACTGAACAGTTCCAGAGTTGATTGTGAGCAAACGATGCTTGTGGAACTTTTAGTGTCCTTTCACCAGACTAGGAGGCCAAGGGTCAAGGGTCAAATCACACCTACTCTGGAGGTGGGTAATTACATCTCTGAACAGGGCGATTAGAAAAATAGATTACATTTTAAAAATAATATCACTGGACTAGAAACCCAGAGACCCAGGTTAAAGTTCTGAAGGCATGGGTTTGAAGACCACTTGGTAGATGGTGAAATTTGAATTTAATTCAGGCTTCTTGTAGTGTATGGTAGTGTCCCTATCTGTGGGCCAAGAGGCCCAGGTGCAAGTCCCACCTACTTCAGAGGTGTGTAATAACATCTCTGAACAAGTTGATTAGAAAAATAGGTTAAAATATTTTTTAAAAGTTGGCTGCCTGAATGATCTTTCAGTCTGTGTTAAATCCCAGCCACGTTAGGCTTTTAAAAACACAGCTGGCCTCTTCTGCAGTCGGGAGTTGGCTTCTGGACAGGGACAAGGTCCAGAATAGAAAGCTGGAAATTGGCATTTATACTAAACTAGAGATTGACAGTAAATCTCTTAAGGTCTTATGCTGCCTAATTCAACATAAGGAGATCAGATTGTTAAATGCTTTCCAAGTCCACCTTGTCAGGATCTTATACACTTCAATCAAGTCACCCCTCATTCTAACCTCAATGGAAACAAACCTAGCCTGTCCAAACTTTCCTTATAAGACAACTCAGTCATTTCAAGTATCAATCTAGTAAAGTTGCTCTGAGCTGCCTTCAATCCTTACATCCTTCCTTAAACAAGGAGACCAACACTACACACCATATTTGAGATATGGTCTCACCAATGACTGTTCAATTTCTTTCATACTAAAAGATAGTATCCCATCCGCTTTCTCTGATTATGTGCTGTACCTGCATACTAACTTGTTCTAATTAATGAGTTACATCTCTGTATTTGAGATTTCTGCAGTCATTCTCCACTTCAATAATAGCAATTTTTAATTCTTCCTGTCAAACTTTTATTACATTAAACTCCATCTGCCAGACTTTTGTTTCTATTTCTTTACAAAATGCTTTTCTACCCATCTTGGTGTGGTCTGTAAATTTAGCTGCCATGACTCCATTCCCTTTATCTAACCATCAACTTTAGTGAACAAATTAATCAATCAATCAGCTTCAATATATGTCCCTCCTTGTACACTGAAGTAGTTTAAATCTCGTTTATATTTGAGAGTTTCATGTAAGATTTGGAAAATACTGATACCTAGTGAAAGGCTGAAAGAAATGCAGAAGCAATTTAACCTCAATGGTAACAGGAATGGTAAAATGTAGATATTAACACTCCCTTGATTCAGGGGAACGTGTGGTCAGAAATTACATGATATTGCGGTTTGTTTCTTCTCCCAAATGAGTTATGCATGCAAGTTACAGACCTTGCTCTCCTGGTTACTTCAATGCCCTTGACCTGTTCAGTTTCACGTATAGCCTTTCAGGCATTAGGCACATTTTTGAAATTCCACATGCTGATGCAGATTGACTATCAATTATTTGTCACTCTAACAATTTCCTGTTGTTAAATACTTCTCTCTCCCCTATGTACTATCAAGCCAGACAACTCCTTAGCTGCTGCACAAAAGCTGATTTTTCATTGGCCAATGTAATTCTGGCAGAACCTCTGTCCCTAACCTCTCCTAAATTTGTTCCTTTTGAAATATTGAGCTCAATGTTTGGAATTGCACTTACTCACAGACCAAGAGCTAGCATGTGTTTGTGTTTTTCAAACAAAAAGACAAATTTTGGGTCTTGATGATAGGGGAGACATTAAAAATATCAAAGTGAAAATCATGCAGATGTGAAATTCCAGTCTCTTGGCTGGAAATCTTCCCCAGTGTCTGGGGCTGCCCAAGCCTTCGAGGGGGAAGCAGAGAAATAAGATTAGAAATCCCAATTCTTGTCTTTAATTGGAGGGAAGTTTTGCTCATGCAATACTGGAGATCAGATAATCAGTCTCGCAATTTACAGATAGTCGAAGAATCAAGAACAATTGTGGCAACGTAGAGCTGCGTGTCAGTGTTGTTGTGAAAGTGACACTGTATTTGGATTATATTACTGAGGAGTAGCATTTCAATAAGAAATTGGAGGACCCAAAGTGAGTGATCCATGGCAGTCACCAAGGGTAAATGTGAGGGAATGGGAGAAGTCATTGATAGTGCCACTCCGGCCAAGGGTAGACACATTAAAAATGAAATCAGTGAGAGCAGTCCCATAGTTGATATCACTATGTCAAAGGCTGCAAGGAAACTGATGAGGACAAGGGGTTGGAGTGAAGTAGTGTTGAGTGAGCAGTTGGTGGGTCTCAGTCAAGAGTAGATTAGATTCCGCACAATGTGGAAACAGGCCCTTCGGCCCAACAAGTCCACATCGACCCTCCAAAGAGCAACCCACCTCTCTACATTTTTACTGCTGACTAATCCACCTAACACTATGGGCAATTTAGCATGCCCAATTCACCTGACCTGCACATCTTTGGACTGTGGGAGGAAACCGGAATACCCGGAGGAAACCCACGCAGACACAGGGAGAATATACAAACTCCACACGCAGTTGCCAGAGGCGGGTCTGTAGCGCTGAGAGGCAGCAGTGCTAACCACTGAGCCACCGTGCCGCCCACAAGAGCAGAGTAGCTCAGACAAGACATGAATGAAGGTAGGAGAGATACAAGAGAAGGAAACAAGTCCAGGGTTTGAAATGGAACAAGCTTTAGGAGGTGACTGACCCATTGGGCTAAATGAAGGGATGAACATAATGGAGGTCGATGGTCAGTTGTTTTCAAACTAAGTGACAGAGAAATCCATGAACTGCTCACAATTCTCATTGGATTTGCGGGTAGGTGAGAGAGGTTTAAGAATGGATTGCATTAGAGAAAAGAAGCATTGGCTTACTTTTCCAATTCAAGATCATCCTAGAACTGTAAACAGATGAGAGCAGGGGCTGGTATTGCTTTGTGTAATCCGGCCAGGTCTGGCAGTGGAGGGTGAAATTAGTCATTACCCATATTCATTCAAGCCTGTGTCTTAGACTTAACAAGTAGAACTTTTTGAAAAAGTATTCATTCAGGGGTGTGAGCTTTACAGCTGGGTCAGCATTTACTATCCATCCCTAAATGCCCCTGGAGAAGATGGTGGAAGCTGCAAGCTTGAATCACTGCAATCCATTTGATACAATTACATACAATGGCTGTTAAGGAGGCAGTACAGAGTTTTGACCCAGTGACAGTGAAAGAATGGTAATACAGAGGAACCTTGATTATCTGAATTTCGAATTATCCGAAGAATATCTCAAAGTCCCGACAGAAACATTACAGTAAAGAGGTGTTACCAACATTGATCGCGTCTTTTGTTTACAATTTTTAAAATTGTTTACAATGATTAATATTGAACTCAGCTTACTGAAATACTGCAGAGAACAGTCCTGGACATCGATGGGAGCCCAGGCACCGTCTCCACATGACTGATCTCTCTCTCTCTCTCCCCCACACACACACACTTTCCCTGGAGTTCTACACAGGGGTGTATCTTAAACCCACCTTCCCCAGATAATCCCTCCAACATTGTCCTGTTCAGGGCAAAGGTGGAACCTGTCAAAACGTTGTGTTGTGGGGCTGCAGGTGTGTTTGTGCTATTTTGAGATTCGTCCCCCAAAAGGCATCAGCAGTCTTACTGTTGGTGTCCACGCCCTCTGCTCTGGGCAGGGGAGGGGGATGAGGTTGGGGTGGATGGGGGGGGGGCGGCTGATGGGGGCAGGGGCGCAAGGGGGAGCAGTGTGGCAGGGTTAGACAGGGGGCTGTGGTGCGATTGGTGGGGAAGTGGACAGTGGGTGGGGGCACACGTGTGCTGCTGCCTCGTCTCCTGAATGGGGAGCAGACTTAGCAAGTGCTCGCTGTATTAATCCCATTGAACTAATGGGAGTGGGGAGGGGGGTGTTGCGGGAGACTTCAGCAATGCTGCAGGTCCCTTACACACAAGAATGTGTCCACTCAGAAACAAACCCTGAGGCAGAGAGGGGGTGCAAGGAAAAAGGAAACTTCAGAAAACTCCCAGCCCCAGAGGAGGAGCATTGAATCAGTCATCCGAATAATCAGTTATCCAAAAGAAGTAGTGCCTGCCCATCTCGTTCGGATGATCGAGGTTCCTCTGTATATTTCTAAGTCACGACGATGACTGATTTGGAGGGGAACTTTCAAATAGTGGTGTGCTCATACATTTTATTATGTCACCCTTAGCTTTCAAATGCAAGTAGCCATGAGTTTGGTAGCTGCTGTCTAAGAAGCCTTGATGCATATCTGTAGTGTAATTTATAGGTGACACACATTGCTGCTCCTGTGTGTCAGTGGTGGAGGAAGTGAATGTTTTTGGATATGGTACAATCAAGTGGACTGTTTGACCTGGATGATACCAACTTTATGTTTCGTCAGAGCTGTACTCATTGACTTAAGTGAGAAATATTCCATCACACTCTTGACTTATATGTGGTGGACAGGCTTTGGGGATTCAGGGGGTGAGATACAGGTACACAATCCTTTATCCGAAACACTCGGGGCCAGCTAGTTTTCTGAATTTTTCGGATTTCGGAATAAGTGACAGTTTACCGGTGAAATGTTTTAAAAATCTTACTGAACAGCCGACTACGAGCCCGGAGACAGAACAGTTGCCTGCCAGTGCTGGGCCATGCCACCAAGTCACATCTGAGTGGCCTGGGTCAAGTGGGTGTGGAGTTGGGTTAACTGTTTGCATGCCAAACAACTTTGTTACGAGAAAAAAAACTGAGAAAAACTTCGGATTTCAGAGCTTTTCAAAATTCCAGATGAAGGATTGTGTACCTGTACTTGCTTTTGTATTCTGAACAGTTCTTGTAGCCATCTGTATTTATACATCTAGTCCAGATAAGCTTCTGGTCAGAGAATGTTGACACTGGGGTTGGGGGGGGAAGAGGGGGAAAGAGGGGTCAGTAATGGTAATGCCATTGAGTGTGAAGGACAAAGGTTGGATTGCCTCTTACTGAAGATCATCAATGCCTCGTATTTCTATGGCTGTTATTAGCCACATATCAGTCCAAACCTAGATATTGACCTGGTCCTGCTGGATATGGACTACTTCAGTATCTAACGAGTTACGAATGGTACTGAACATTTGACAGCCATTCTAGGGGAATGGTCAGTGAGAGAGAGACAGTATGGGTTTTAAATGGGAACTAGGACATTGAGGGTGGATGTTATGTTTGTGGTTGTGCTGCAAAAAAAAACAAACAAACACATGCTGAATGGTGGGTCAAAGGCTAGACAATTAGAAACTTAACGCAAGTGCAAATAAAAAAAGTGCAAATGTTTCACACCAATACTACAATTGCATTATTAACAAATGGACCTTATCTATCAAAAATATATTTAGTGATTCAAATATTAATTTATTTCTTCAAGGATTTGGGTTGCTAAGAATCATCACCTTATGAATCTGGATTTTATTTGTACTGATGGGATAGATATGAACAGTGATCAAACAATTTATTTTTAACAGATTAACAAGTTGAGACACATTTACAAACTTTTACAGTATATTAACAGTATATTACCACAGAGAGAACCAAACCCTTGCAAATGTTCAGATATCATCTTTCTTTCAAGTATTTTAGAAAGCTGTTTCTGTCAATATTTCACAGATCAGGGAGTCAGTCTAAATGATTTTCAAGTCAAACCACTGGATAAAATCTTCAGTGCTGGATGACGACACCAAGTCCTCTCCATCACAGACCCGGAGGTAGCTGAGAGTAGTTCACGGTGTAGGGGCAATACATTTGCACTGATAGACAATTCACTAGCTAACATGGAACAGGAAGTAGGTTTAAATTGATAATTTTCAGATAGGCAAGATGAAATGATTGCAGGATCAGGGCTGGGCCTCAACCTTTTACAGTTTATATTAATGATTTAGATGACAGAGGTGAAGATCTCAATGCTAAATTTGCAGATGACACTAAGATATGTAGGAAAGTTAGTTGTGAAGATGACATAAGGTAGCTGCAAAGGAATCGAGATTGGTTAAGTGAATGGGCAGAGATCTGACAAATGGAGTATAATGTGGGAAAACTGTCTACTTTGGTAGAAAGAATAAACTAAAAAGCATTGTCTAAATGGTGAGGTATTGCAGAACTCTAGCATATGAATTACAAAACATTGGTATGTAGGTTCAACAAGTAATCAGGACTATTAATAGAATGTTATCATTTATTGCGAGAGTAATCAAACACAAAACTAGGGTGGTTATGCTTCATTTGTACAGGGCACGGGTGAGATTACATCCTGGTATCCTTACTTAAAAAGGAAGAATGCAAATGCAGTGGAAGCATTTCAGAGAAGGTTTTACTGGACTCATTCCTAGAATGGGTTTGTTGTCTTGTGAGAAAAGGTTGGAGTGGTCACTTTATCTGTTGGCATTTGGAAGAGCTGACTAGATTGAAACACACAAGAACTGGAGTCTTGGCAGCATGAGTGTAAATTGGATGTTTTCTCTTGTGCAATAATGTAGATTGAGGGGCTCACTATTAAAAATTAGTGATCGACCATTTAAGACAGACATAAGGAGAAATGACTTTCTTCCAAAGTGTTGGGAGTCTTCGGAACTCCATTCCTCAAAATGGTGATGGAAGACATTCCTTGTACATTTGTAAGGCAGAGGTAGATGGATTCTTGGACAAAAAAAAGTGAGGATGCCTTGAGATCAGAGTCAAAAGGTGTGGCGCTGGAAAAGCACAGCCAGCCAGTCAGGCAGCATCTGAGGAGCAGGAGATTTGATGTTTCGAGCATAACCTCTTCATCAGGGTAGAATCTTGACAAGCTTGGGGTGAAAAGTTATTAGGGGTAGGCAGAAATGTCAAGTCATCAGATCAGGATCTTATTGTATGGTGGAGAAGGACTGAGGGGGTTGAATGATCTACTGCTACTCCCAATTTGCATACTGACACATTTAAATAGGAACCCTGGTCTGTCCATCATCAAATCTTTTGGTGACTTTGCCAAATCTACCATAGCCAACTTGCACCTCATACCTGGATAGTTTTCCTGGTTTTGATTTAAGATCCTAGTTTCAGAATGAATCTCAGCACATTCAAACTTAGTATAAATCTGAACTTAATTCAATCATATTATGGTCGTTACTTCCCAAAGGCTTCTTTATGGAGTTATTAATTAGTCCTTCAAATCATCACATAATACAGAATCTAAAATAGCCTGATCCCTAGTTGGTCTTCAACATCTGTTCCCAAAACCAACCTGTGCACACTCCAGGAATTTGTTCTCCACTGTATTGGTGCTGATTAGATTTACCCAGAATACACGCAAATTGAAGGTGACCATTATCACTGTATTACCTACATTAGTAGCATCTCTATTTATTAACTTATACTATGCCCAACGTTGCAACTATTGTTTGGTGGCCCACAAAATATTTGCACGAGTGTTTGCATCCCTCATTATTTCTCATCTCCACCTAAACGGATCCTAAACCCAGCTTTCTCGATCTGAAATCTCTCACTAGTGTACTGATCTTCATTACTAAGATTACTAACCCACACTTGCTTTTTCTTTTTTTGCATATCATTCCTACATGACAAATATCCTTGGATATAGCCACATCTCTGTAATGTTAATGAAATCATATCCAGTTACCTCTGTTTGTGCCTTCAAATGATCAACCTCGTTGCGAATGCTGTGTGCATTTAAAAGCAAGGAAATAATGATAAACTTCTATAAGACAATGGTTTGGCCTCAATGGGTGAAAAGTGCCCAGTTCTGAGTAACAGCGAGGTCAAAAATGCATAAGAGGGCGCAGAAAAGCCTCAAGAACAGTTTCAGGGAGGAGGAACCTCCGTTATGTAGATAGATTGGAGAAGCTAGGACTATTCTTCTTGGAGAAGGTCGAGGTGATATTGATAGAACTATTTCAGATCAGCAGGGCAGTAGATTGGGAAAATATGTTCCCACTTGGAGAAGGATCGAGAACCAAAGGAGACAAATTTAACGTGATTGGCAATAGAAGCAATAGCAAAATGAGGAAAAGAAATGCAGAAAACGATTAGGACTGGATGTACTCCTGAGGGTCTGCAGCAGGCTAATTCAATTATGGCTTTCAAAGAGAATTGGTTAATTGGCTGAACAGGAAAAAAGGCACATAATTAAACTGCTCTTGCAGAGAGCATGGAGATACAGTGGACCAAATGGGCTCCTTCTGTGCTCGATTCATTCTATGATTCTCTAGTTCCACACAAGAATGTACAAGTTTATCAATGATACAAGATTAGGCCTTGACAACATTAGAAATAATACATAATCGAGCAGTCAAATGTTAACTCCCTCAAATAACTAATCTGCAGGCAGGAAATAAGCATGAGCCAAAACTTTACAATAAACTGTCAACATGAGGACGATGCTCCTGATTTGGAAAACAAAATGACAATGAACAACAGACATCACTCTCAATTAGTGTCCAAGCTAATCTCTAGACCAGCTGTTTTGAACACTGAAGGAGGAAGGAGGTTTTTGATGGAGATGTTAAATTGCGTTTAACACACAGGAGACTATGACCAAGAATATTCAGATTATTCTGTCAAATGGTCACAAACATCCCACATATCACATATCACAAACCCAAGTCAAAGAACATAATCAGCGACATTCCCTTTGTATTTATGCATTGCTCAACAAATCTGAACCTCTCTTGCACCCATTTATTTTATAAACCATTATTGAAGGTTACTTGTGTATCGTTTTGAAAAGGATGGAGCTTACCTGAACGCTGGTGAATCCGGGATCACTTCGTGTACATAAATGCCAGCATTTATATCAGGAAAATCAGGGTTTCGTTGTTTCAGTTCTTCTATTAAGCTGGGAAAGAACAGAAAAGCAGGCCTTTAACAAGAAATTGGTTAAACACGAAACCATTTACATCAAAATAATTTAACAGAATAGATGCTGTCAGCATAAATATTCAAAATTGCTGATGAAATTCTTTTAACATAATTCATCGTACCACAAGTGTGAACAATATACAAACATGAACATAATTTGCACCATATTACCACCATCTGATGGTCGTCACAACATGACAGAGATTCCTGGTGATAGTTTGCACTGATCCTCCGGGCTATGATTTTAAGGACAAGTGGATATAAACAGTTTGGAAAGCTAATGTTGCTTCCCAATCAGGTCAATGAAACAGGAAGAGGGAGGAAGGACGAGAAGAGGCCAAAAATAGTAAATCTTTTAACATCTTTTTGATTTCTACTGTGGGGCTAAGATAAACAGCACTTGGCACTGTGACAAAACATTAAGGACACCAACCCCCAATGTAGGTTGCAACTTGCATCCTCCACCATAACAGCCAACTGCTAGGTCTTTTTGAAATCTCCTCCCTGCCACCTCCTGGTAATCCCTGCGAGCTGCCACTTCCTCCTTTATTCCACTGGGAAACTGACCAGGGACTTGCAGATGACGCCGGGAGTTTGAATTTCCCAGGCCGAATACTGCCATGTTGTAGCACCTCTCTTGCCTGATGATTTCTCACCTATCTGGGACCAAAACTGGGTGTGAAGTAGAACTGCTATGATACAAATGGTTGCCCACCCATTCCAATTGACAACAAAGCTCACAGTCAAGCAGGAAGGGAGCTGCTGGAGTGATGCACGTCAGGGTCACATGATGTAGAAAGAGCTCTGGACGCCATTCTAATCTCTGCTTGCACATGGTGCGCTAGCTCCTCATTCTGCACTGTAAGCTGGGAGGTGCTTGTTTAAAAAAGAATCATCAACTGCTCTCAGATCTAGACAGAAGAAGTGTTTTGAAAAGCAGCATTAAAAAAACATAAACTTACACAGGAGTTATGGTCAGCATCCTCACTCCAATGAAACGCTTTTTCATACCTGTAACATCTTTATTAAGCACAAAGAAAAAAAAAATCAATTGTAGTCTCTCTAGACTAATAATATGGCAATCAATTTATATGTTAAATAACTATCTTTATGGTGATTATCATCTACATTGTTAATACATAGTTCTGTTTTGAGGATTCCAGCCTGGTGCTGGCACTGGCTTTCCAAATTTTCTCGTTTTGCTGCTTCCTTTTCTTCTTAATATACTGAGCTACCAACCTGGTACCAACAGGGGTGGCATTCCTCCACTACGGATTCTAGCTCCTGAACACACTGATACCATCACTGGGGCTGAAAAGCATCCTGTTAATCAGTATCAGGACACACAAAGGCAGGCTGCAACGCTAAAAGTAACTTTCTGTCCACCAGTTCCCTCCACTGGAATCACCCACTATCAACACCCTGTTGGTCAATGCTCCTTCTAAACTGTGGCCCTGCAGCTGCTTGGGAAGTTCCACGTATGACAATTGGAATGCTGACTCACGGATGTCCAAATGTGGAGGTCACTGCTGCAGTGGAGTAGGTTAGAGATGGAGTGTTCTGTGGAGGGCAACTTAATTTCTTGCCTCCCCAAAGCCTGACCACCACCATCTACAAGGCACAAATCAGGCGTCTGATGGAACAATCTTCATCTGCCTGAATTGGTAAAGCTCTGACACTTAAGTCGTTTATTCTATCATATTCCTGGCAGTGGTCAGTACACACCTTTGGTAACATATTCGAGCCTCCAACACCATCACGACAGCCGCCTATTTCCATCTCTGGAGAATCATCCTACTTCACTCTAGAATTCCAATGCACTTCTGCCTAGTATCCCATGTTCTATCCTCAATAAACTGGAATTTCTGCTGCCAAAGTAGTAACTAGCACCACCACCTTATCAGCAGTCGGTGCAGGTCAGCAAGTTTAAGTATTGCTTCACAGGAACATCAGTAAGTCATTCAGCCCATCAAATCTGCCCCACCATTCAATACAGTCATGGCTGTTCAAACCTTTTATTCAACCCCTCCTGATAACCTTGTTTAAGAAATCTATCAATCTCTACTTATAACAATCAAAGACTGAGCCTCCACAGCCCATTGTGGCAAAGAACTCCAATGTTCCCAAGCCTGAGGAGAAGAGGCATTCTCCCAATCTCTGACCCAAGCGATATCAGTTTTGTTTTTAAACTCTGCCCCCTGGTTCCAGACTCCCAAATATGAGAAACACTTTACCTGCATGAAACTTAAAATTCTCATTATTGTTTACATATCTCTGTAACTTCCTCAGTCCCTACAATTCAGGGCCTCTGCACTTCTCTAATTCTGAATGTTGAACTATCCCAACTGCTAAACCATTGGTGCCAAAGCCATCTCCACATCTCGCCCCCGTTAAGAAATTCCTTGGAGA